>NW_027052743.1:132500-135000 GCF_011386835.1 Chrysemys picta bellii | reverse complement strand
CGGAGATCTCGGCCAGACGGCCCCACGCACGGAGGGCCGGGCAGGTGCCCGGGCCGCCCCGAGGAGGGAAGTCCCCATCGGTCCCTGGATCCGTGCACGCGAAAAGGAAGAGGGTCCCCATCCGCCTGAACACCGGACGGCCCCGCGGTTGGGGTGCCGGCCCGCGAAGGGCCCTTCCCGTCGCGAACGTCAGCGCCACATCGATCGGCGGGCGCGAGAGGAGCGGGCCCCCCCTCCCTCCGGGGGGCGCCGACACTCGGAGCTCGGCTCCCGGCCACTGCGGGGCCCGTGAGCTAAGAGCCGGGAAAAGCGGGCCGTCTCGGCGGAGGGCCGGGTGCTGGCCTCCGCCCTCAAACGGGCCCGCTCCCCCCCTCCCACGCCGGGCAGGGTCGGGTACAATACTCGGATTGATCCCCTAGGCTGAGCTCCGGTTCTCACAGGCTCTGAAAAACCTGTCCTCAGAAATCTCCTCACACAATCCTCGAAAGGCAGGTCAAAAAAGCCAAAGCCCCGCCTTCGGCGGTACGAAACTGGAACCGGGCGCCACCTCGTGGTTCCCTCGGTCGGCCGAGACGGCGTGGGGCGACCCCTTCCGGACATCCGCGAGACGACCGGCCGTCAGGTCAACCCATTCGCTCCAAAGGGGTTGACCTGGTGGCCGAGAGGGGACTTTGAAAATTTTTCGGACTTGGAAAACTTTTTTTTTTTTTTTTTTCCCCCAGCCCGCTTCCTCCGGGTTGACCCGGTGGCCGAGCGTCTCGCCGTCCCCGGACGCGGCGAGGGACTGCCTCCCGGCCGTCAGGATCGGGCCCACGGAAGTCTGATTTTAAAAAAAATTGGCCGACGCCACCGCGGAGGGCTACCCGAGCACCCCGGGCCCCGGAGCCGGAAAAGGGAAAAAAAGGATCGGGCCCACTAGAGACATGGACCCGGCCGCCAAGCAGGCCGCCCTGGGCTGACCCTCCCCGGCCGCAGCGAGGGACTGCCTCCCGGCCGACAGGATCGGGCCCCTGGAAGTCTGGGGGTGGGGGGGGGAAATCGCCCCACGCCTCCGAGGAGGGCTGCCCGGGCGGGCCTGGCCCCGGAGCTCGAAAAAAAAAAAAAGGATCGGGCCCACTAGAGACATGGACCAGGCCGCCCTGGGCTCACCCTCCCCGGCCGCAGCGAGGGACTGCCTCCCGGCCGACTGGATCGGGCCCCTGGAAGTCTGGAAAAAAGACTGGAACCTGACGCCTCCGAGGAGGGGGCGCCCAGGGAAGGAGGGAGATCCGGGTTGACCTGGTGACCGGACGGGAAAGAGGCCACCGGGCGTCCCCCCCCTTAAAACCTAGGGGTTGACCTGGTGGCCGGAAAGCGAACCGGCCAGCAGGTGAACCCTTTCGATTCCACGGGTTGACCTGGTGCCCGGGAAGCGAACCGGCCAGCAGGTGAACCCGTTCGATTCCACGGGTTGACCTGGTGCCCGGGAGGGGACTCTGAAAATTTTTCAGCCCTTTCGACTCGGGGTTGACCTGGTGGCCGAGAGGGGACTCGCACGGCAGGCAAGCCGCCCTGGGCTCACCCTCCCCGGCCGCAGCGAGGGACTGCCACCCGGCCGACTGGATCGGGCCCCTGGAAGTCTGGAAAAAAGAATGGAACCTGACGCCTCCGAGGAGGGGGCGCCCAGGGAAGGAGGGAGATCCGGGTTGACCTGGTGACCGGACGGGAAAGAGGCCACCGGGCGTCCCCCCCCCTTAAAACCTAGGGGTTGACCTGGTGGCCGGAAAGCGAACCGGCCAGCAGGTGAACCCTTTCGATTCCACGGGTTGACCTGGTGGCCGGAAAGCGAACCGGCCAGCAGGTGAACCCGTTCGATTCCACGGGTTGACCTGGTGACCGGGAGGGGACTCTGAAAATTTTTCAGCCCTTTCGACTCGGGGTTGACCTGGTGGCCGAGAGGGGACTCGCACGGCAGGCAAGCCGCCCTGGGCTGACCCTCCCCGGCCGCAGCGAGGGACTGCCTCCCGGCCGACAGGATCGGGCCCCTGGAAGTCTGGGGGTGGGGGGGGGAAATCGCCCCACGCCTCCGAGGAGGGCTGCCCGGGCGGGCCTGGCCCCGGAGCTCGAAAAAAAAAAAAAGGATCGGGCCCACTAGAGACATGGACCAGGCCGCCCTGGGCTCACCCTCCCCGGCCGCAGCGAGGGACTGCCTCCCGGCCGACTGGATCGGGCCCCTGGAAGTCTGGGGGGGGGGGAAATGGAACCTGACGCCTCCGAGGAGGGGACGCCCAGGGAAGGAGGGAGATCCGGGTTGACCTGGTGACCGGACGGGAAAGAGGCCACCGGGCTTGCCCCCGTTAAAACCCCTAGGGGTTGACCTGGTGGCCGGAAAGCAAACCGGCCAGCAGGTGAACCCTTTCGATTCCACGGGTTGACCTGGTGCCCGGGAAGCGAACCGGCCAGCAGGTGAACCCGTCCGATTCCACGGGTTGACCTGGTGCCCGGGAGGGGACTCTGAAAA
>NW_027052743.1:117500-120000 GCF_011386835.1 Chrysemys picta bellii | reverse complement strand
TTCCCGTCGCGAACGTCAGCGCCACATCGATCGGCGGGCGCGAGAGGAGCGGGCCCCCCCTCCCTCCGGGGGGCGCCGACACTCGGAGCTCGGCTCCCGGCCGCTGCGGGGCCCGTGAGCTAAGAGCCGGGAAAAGCGGGCCGTCTCGGCGGAGGGCCGGGTGCTGGCCTCCGCCCTCAAACGGGCCCGCTCCCCCCCTCCCACGCCGGGCAGGGTCGGGTACAATACTCGGATTGATCCCCTAGGCTGAGCTCCGGTTCTCACAGGCTCTGAAAAACCTGTCCTCAGAAATCTCCTCACACAATCCTCGAAAGGCAGGTCGAAAAAGCCAAAGCCCCGCCTTCGGCGGTACGAAACTGGAACCGGGCGCCACCTCGTGGTTCCCTCGGTCGGCCGAGACGGCGTGGGGCGACCCCTTCCGGACATCCGCGAGACGACCGGCCGTCAGGTCAACCCATTCGCTCCAAAGGGGTTGACCTGGTGGCCGAGAGGGGACTTTGAAAATTTTTCGGACTTGGAAAACTTTTTTTTTTTTTTTTTCCCCCAGCCCGCTTCCTCCGGGTTGACCCGGTGGCCGAGCGTCTCGCCGTCCCCGGACGCGGCGAGGGACTGCCTCCCGGCCGTCAGGATCGGGCCCACGGAAGTCTGATTTTAAAAAAAATTGGCCGACGCCACCGCGGAGGGCTACCCGAGCACCCCGGGCCCCGGAGCCGGAAAAGGGAAAAAAAGGATCGGGCCCACTAGAGACATGGACCCGGCCGCCAAGCAGGCCGCCCTGGGCTGACCCTCCCCGGCCGCAGCGAGGGACTGCCTCCCGGCCGACAGGATCGGGCCCCTGGAAGTCTGGGGGTGGGGGGGGGAAATCGCCCCACGCCTCCGAGGAGGGCTGCCCGGGCGGGCCTGGCCCCGGAGCTCGAAAAAAAAAAAAGGATCGGGCCCACTAGAGACATGGACCAGGCCGCCCTGGGCTCACCCTCCCCGGCCGCAGCGAGGGACTGCCTCCCGGCCGACTGGATCGGGCCCCTGGAAGTCTGGAAAAAAGACTGGAACCTGACGCCTCCGAGGAGGGGGCGCCCAGGGAAGGAGGGAGATCCGGGTTGACCTGGTGACCGGACGGGAAAGAGGCCACCGGGCGTCCCCCCCCTTAAAACCTAGGGGTTGACCTGGTGGCCGGAAAGCGAACCGGCCAGCAGGTGAACCCTTTCGATTCCACGGGTTGACCTGGTGCCCGGGAAGCGAACCGGCCAGCAGGTGAACCCGTTCGATTCCACGGGTTGACCTGGTGCCCGGGAGGGGACTCTGAAAATTTTTCAGCCCTTTCGACTCGGGGTTGACCTGGTGGCCGAGAGGGGACTCGCACGGCAGGCAAGCCGCCCTGGGCTGACCCTCCCCGGCCGCAGCGAGGGACTGCCACCCGGCCGACTGGATCGGGCCCCTGGAAGTCTGGAAAAAAGAATGGAACCTGACGCCTCCGAGGAGGGGGCGCCCAGGGAAGGAGGGAGATCCGGGTTGACCTGGTGACCGGACGGGAAAGAGGCCACCGGGCGTCCCCCCCCCTTAAAACCTAGGGGTTGACCTGGTGGCCGGAAAGCGAACCGGCCAGCAGGTGAACCCTTTCGATTCCACGGGTTGACCTGGTGGCCGGAAAGCGAACCGGCCAGCAGGTGAACCCGTTCGATTCCACGGGTTGACCTGGTGACCGGGAGGGGACTCTGAAAATTTTTCAGCCCTTTCGACTCGGGGTTGACCTGGTGGCCGAGAGGGGACTCGCACGGCAGGCAAGCCGCCCTGGGCTGACCCTCCCCGGCCGCAGCGAGGGACTGCCTCCCGGCCGACAGGATCGGGCCCCTGGAAGTCTGGGGGTGGGGGGGGGAAATCGCCCCACGCCTCCGAGGAGGGCTGCCCGGGCGGGCCTGGCCCCGGAGCTCGAAAAAAAAAAAAAGGATCGGGCCCACTAGAGACATGGACCAGGCCGCCCTGGGCTCACCCTCCCCGGCCGCAGCGAGGGACTGCCTCCCGGCCGACTGGATCGGGCCCCTGGAAGTCTGGGGGGGGGGGAAATGGAACCTGACGCCTCCGAGGAGGGGACGCCCAGGGAAGGAGGGAGATCCGGGTTGACCTGGTGACCGGACGGGAAAGAGGCCACCGGGCTTGCCCCCGTTAAAACCCCTAGGGGTTGACCTGGTGGCCGGAAAGCAAACCGGCCAGCAGGTGAACCCTTTCGATTCCACGGGTTGACCTGGTGCCCGGGAAGCGAACCGGCCAGCAGGTGAACCCGTCCGATTCCACGGGTTGACCTGGTGCCCGGGAGGGGACTCTGAAAATTTTTCAGCCCTTTCGACTCGGGGTTGACCTGGTGGCCGAGAGGGGCCTCGCACGGCAGGCAAGCCGCCCTGGGCTCACCCTCCCCGGCCGCAGCGAGGGACTGCCCCTCCCCACCCCCCGGCTGACAGGATCGGGCGCACTGGAAGTCTGGGACAGTATTTTCCCCGACGCCGGG
>NW_027052743.1:97500-105000 GCF_011386835.1 Chrysemys picta bellii | reverse complement strand
CGGGCCGTCTCGGCGGAGGGCCGGGTGCTGGCCTCCGCCCTCAAACGGGCCCGCTCCCCCCCTCCCACGCCGGGCAGGGTCGGGTACAATACTCGGATTGATCCCCTAGGCTGAGCTCCGGTTCTCACAGGCTCTGAAAAACCTGTCCTCAGAAATCTCCTCACACAATCCTCGAAAGGCAGGTCGAAAAAGCCAAAGCCCCGCCTTCGGCGGTACGAAACTGGAACCGGGCGCCACCTCGTGGTTCCCTCGGTCGGCCGAGACGGCGTGGGGCGACCCCTTCCGGACATCCGCGAGACGACCGGCCGTCAGGTCAACCCATTCGCTCCAAAGGGGTTGACCTGGTGGCCGAGAGGGGACTTTGAAAATTTTTCGGACTTGGAAAACTTTTTTTTTTTTTTTTTTCCCCCAGCCCGCTTCCTCCGGGTTGACCCGGTGGCCGAGCGTCTCGCCGTCCCCGGACGCGGCGAGGGACTGCCTCCCGGCCGTCAGGATCGGGCCCACGGAAGTCTGATTTTAAAAAAAATTGGCCGACGCCACCGCGGAGGGCTACCCGAGCACCCCGGGCCCCGGAGCCGGAAAAGGGAAAAAAAGGATCGGGCCCACTAGAGACATGGACCCGGCCGCCAAGCAGGCCGCCCTGGGCTGACCCTCCCCGGCCGCAGCGAGGGACTGCCTCCCGGCCGACAGGATCGGGCCCCTGGAAGTCTGGGGGTGGGGGGGGGAAATCGCCCCACGCCTCCGAGGAGGGCTGCCCGGGCGGGCCTGGCCCCGGAGCTCGAAAAAAAAAAAAAGGATCGGGCCCACTAGAGACATGGACCAGGCCGCCCTGGGCTCACCCTCCCCGGCCGCAGCGAGGGACTGCCTCCCGGCCGACTGGATCGGGCCCCTGGAAGTCTGGAAAAAAGACTGGAACCTGACGCCTCCGAGGAGGGGGCGCCCAGGGAAGGAGGGAGATCCGGGTTGACCTGGTGACCGGACGGGAAAGAGGCCACCGGGCGTCCCCCCCCTTAAAACCTAGGGGTTGACCTGGTGGCCGGAAAGCGAACCGGCCAGCAGGTGAACCCTTTCGATTCCACGGGTTGACCTGGTGCCCGGGAAGCGAACCGGCCAGCAGGTGAACCCGTTCGATTCCACGGGTTGACCTGGTGCCCGGGAGGGGACTCTGAAAATTTTTCAGCCCTTTCGACTCGGGGTTGACCTGGTGGCCGAGAGGGGACTCGCACGGCAGGCAAGCCGCCCTGGGCTGACCCTCCCCGGCCGCAGCGAGGGACTGCCTCCCGGCCGACAGGATCGGGCCCCTGGAAGTCTGGGGGGGGGGGAAATCGCCCCACGCCTCCGAGGAGGGCTGCCCGGGCGGGCCTGGCCCCGGAGCTCGAAAAAAAAAAAAAGGATCGGGCCCACTAGAGACATGGACCAGGCCGCCCTGGGCTCACCCTCCCCGGCCGCAGCGAGGGACTGCCTCCCGGCCGACTGGATCGGGCCCCTGGAAGTCTGGAAAAAAGACTGGAACCTGACGCCTCCGAGGAGGGGGCGCCCAGGGAAGGAGGGAGATCCGGGTTGACCTGGTGACCGGACGGGAAAGAGGCCACCGGGCGTCCCCCCCCTTAAAACCTAGGGGTTGACCTGGTGGCCGGAAAGCGAACCGGCCAGCAGGTGAACCCTTTCGATTCCACGGGTTGACCTGGTGCCCGGGAAGCGAACCGGCCAGCAGGTGAACCCGTTCGATTCCACGGGTTGACCTGGTGCCCGGGAGGGGACTCTGAAAATTTTTCAGCCCTTTCGACTCGGGGTTGACCTGGTGGCCGAGAGGGGACTCGCACGGCAGGCAAGCCGCCCTGGGCTCACCCTCCCCGGCCGCAGCGAGGGACTGCCACCCGGCCGACTGGATCGGGCCCCTGGAAGTCTGGAAAAAAGAATGGAACCTGACGCCTCCGAGGAGGGGGCGCCCAGGGAAGGAGGGAGATCCGGGTTGACCTGGTGACCGGACGGGAAAGAGGCCACCGGGCGTCCCCCCCCCTTAAAACCTAGGGGTTGACCTGGTGGCCGGAAAGCGAACCGGCCAGCAGGTGAACCCTTTCGATTCCACGGGTTGACCTGGTGGCCGGAAAGCGAACCGGCCAGCAGGTGAACCCGTTCGATTCCACGGGTTGACCTGGTGCCCGGGAGGGGACTCTGAAAATTTTTCAGCCCTTTCGACTCGGGGTTGACCTGGTGGCCGAGAGGGGACTCGCACGGCAGGCAAGCCGCCCTGGGCTGACCCTCCCCGGCCGCAGCGAGGGACTGCCTCCCGGCCGACAGGATCGGGCCCCTGGAAGTCTGGGGGGGGGGGAAATCGCCCCACGCCTCCGAGGAGGGCTGCCCGGGCGGGCCTGGCCCCGGAGCTCGAAAAAAAAAAAAGGATCGGGCCCACTAGAGACATGGACCAGGCCGCCCTGGGCTCACCCTCCCCGGCCGCAGCGAGGGACTGCCTCCCGGCCGACTGGATCGGGCCCCTGGAAGTCTGGAAAAAAGACTGGAACCTGACGCCTCCGAGGAGGGGGCGCCCAGGGAAGGAGGGAGATCCGGGTTGACCTGGTGACCGGACGGGAAAGAGGCCACCGGGCGTCCCCCCCCTTAAAACCTAGGGGTTGACCTGGTGGCCGGAAAGCGAACCGGCCAGCAGGTGAACCCTTTCGATTCCACGGGTTGACCTGGTGCCCGGGAAGCGAACCGGCCAGCAGGTGAACCCGTTCGATTCCACGGGTTGACCTGGTGCCCGGGAGGGGACTCTGAAAATTTTTCAGCCCTTTCGACTCGGGGTTGACCTGGTGGCCGAGAGGGGACTCGCACGGCAGGCAAGCCGCCCTGGGCTCACCCTCCCCGGCCGCAGCGAGGGACTGCCACCCGGCCGACTGGATCGGGCCCCTGGAAGTCTGGAAAAAAGAATGGAACCTGACGCCTCCGAGGAGGGGGCGCCCAGGGAAGGAGGGAGATCCGGGTTGACCTGGTGACCGGACGGGAAAGAGGCCACCGGGCGTCCCCCCCCCTTAAAACCTAGGGGTTGACCTGGTGGCCGGAAAGCGAACCGGCCAGCAGGTGAACCCTTTCGATTCCACGGGTTGACCTGGTGGCCGGAAAGCGAACCGGCCAGCAGGTGAACCCGTTCGATTCCACGGGTTGACCTGGTGCCCGGGAGGGGACTCTGAAAATTTTTCAGCCCTTTCGACTCGGGGTTGACCTGGTGGCCGAGAGGGGACTCGCACGGCAGGCAAGCCGCCCTGGGCTGACCCTCCCCGGCCGCAGCGAGGGACTGCCTCCCGGCCGACAGGATCGGGCCCCTGGAAGTCTGGGGGCGGGGGGAAATCGCCCCACGCCTCCGAGGAGGGCTGCCCGGGCGGGCCTGGCCCCGGAGCTCGAAAAAAAAAAAAAGGATCGGGCCCACTAGAGACATGGACCAGGCCGCCCTGGGCTCACCCTCCCCGGCCGCAGCGAGGGACTGCCTCCCGGCCGACTGGATCGGGCCCCTGGAAGTCTGGAAAAAAGACTGGAACCTGACGCCTCCGAGGAGGGGGCGCCCAGGGAAGGAGGGAGATCCGGGTTGACCTGGTGACCGGACGGGAAAGAGGCCACCGGGCGTCCCCCCCCTTAAAACCTAGGGGTTGACCTGGTGGCCGGAAAGCGAACCGGCCAGCAGGTGAACCCTTTCGATTCCACGGGTTGACCTGGTGCCCGGGAAGCGAACCGGCCAGCAGGTGAACCCGTTCGATTCCACGGGTTGACCTGGTGCCCGGGAGGGGACTCTGAAAATTTTTCAGCCCTTTCGACTCGGGGTTGACCTGGTGGCCGAGAGGGGACTCGCACGGCAGGCAAGCCGCCCTGGGCTCACCCTCCCCGGCCGCAGCGAGGGACTGCCACCCGGCCGACTGGATCGGGCCCCTGGAAGTCTGGAAAAAAGAATGGAACCTGACGCCTCCGAGGAGGGGGCGCCCAGGGAAGGAGGGAGATCCGGGTTGACCTGGTGACCGGACGGGAAAGAGGCCACCGGGCGTCCCCCCCCCTTAAAACCTAGGGGTTGACCTGGTGGCCGGAAAGCGAACCGGCCAGCAGGTGAACCCTTTCGATTCCACGGGTTGACCTGGTGGCCGGAAAGCGAACCGGCCAGCAGGTGAACCCGTTCGATTCCACGGGTTGACCTGGTGCCCGGGAGGGGACTCAGAAAATTTTTCAGCCCTTTCGACTCGGGGTTGACCTGGTGGCCGAGAGGGGACTCGCACGGCAGGCAAGCCGCCCTGGGCTGACCCTCCCCGGCCGCAGCGAGGGACTGCCTCCCGGCCGACAGGATCGGGCCCCTGGAAGTCTGGGGGCGGGGGGAAATCGCCCCACGCCTCCGAGGAGGGCTGCCCGGGCGGGCCTGGCCCCGGAGCTCGAAAAAAAAAAAAAGGATCGGGCCCACTAGAGACATGGACCAGGCCGCCCTGGGCTCACCCTCCCCGGCCGCAGCGAGGGACTGCCTCCCGGCCGACTGGATCGGGCCCCTGGAAGTCTGGGGGGGGGGGGGGGAATGGAACCTGACGCCTCCGAGGAGGGGACGCCCAGGGAAGGAGGGAGATCCGGGTTGACCTGGTGACCGGACGGGAAAGAGGCCACCGGGCGTGCCCCCGTTAAAACCCCTAGGGGTTGACCTGGTGGCCGGAAAGCAAACCGGCCAGCAGGTGAACCCTTTCGATTCCACGGGTTGACCTGGTGCCCGGGAAGCGAACCGGCCAGCAGGTGAACCCGTCCGATTCCACGGGTTGACCTGGTGCCCGGGAGGGGACTCTGAAAATTTTTCAGCCCTTTCGACTCGGGGTTGACCTGGTGGCCGAGAGGGGCCTCGCACGGCAGGCAAGCCGCCCTGGGCTCACCCTCCCCGGCCGCAGCGAGGGACTGCCCCTCCCCACCCCCCGGCTGACAGGATCGGGCGCACTGGAAGTCCGGGACAGTATTTTCCCCGACGCCGGGGAGGGCGGGCGGAGGGGCTCTGGCGGCCAGCCCGGGCCCCGGAGCTCGAAAAGGAAAAAAGGACCGGGCCCGCGAGAGACGGGGGCCCTGCCGCAGGGGGGGGGGCAGTCCGACCGGGGCTCACCGTGCGGCAGGCCCGGGCGTCGGCAGGGGAAAGCGGGCGAGGAGGCGCGGGGCCGGGTGCCTACGGCCATACCGGACCGAACGCCCCCGATCCCGTCCGATCTCGGAAGGTAAACCGTCCCGGGCCTGGCTAGTACTTGGATGGGTGACCGCCTGGGAATCCCAGGTGCCGTAGGCAGCTTTTCCCGGTCCGAGTCAGCTCTCTCTCCTTTTCTGGGGGGGAAGGAGAGGGGGGGACGGGCCGGAAAGCCCCTCGTCGCTCCTGCCGAGTCGGAGGTCGCGGCCGCAGGTCACGGGTCTGGGCGCCTGGGGTCCGGCTCCCCACCCACCCGGCTTCCTCCGCGGAGGACCCCCCCCGGGGCCACCGAAGCCGCTGGGGGAGACCCCGGGCATGGGGCGGACTGGCCCGGACCCTCCCGGCCGCCGGCCCGCAGGTCCGCCCCGAATCCCCCCCCGCGGCCACCCAGGCCAGGCCTGGCCAGGCGGGACGGACGGCGGGTGTCCAGCGCCCAGCGGCTTCCTCCAGCGGGGACCCACGGACCCCAAAGCCGCAGGGGGAGGCCCCGGGCCCGGGACGGACTCGCTCGGACCCCCTGCGCCCGGCCGCCGGCCCGCGGGACCGCCCCGAATCCCCCCGCGGCCACCCAGGCCAGGCCTGGCCAGGCGGGACGGACGGCGGGTGTCCAGCGCCCAGCGGCTTCCTCCAGCGGGGACCCACGGACCCCAAAGCCGCAGGGGGAGGCCCCGGGCCCGGGCCCGACTCGCTCGGCCCCCCCGCCTCCCCTGCGCCCGGCCGCCGGCCCGCGGGACCGCCCCGAATCCCCCCGCGGCCACCCAGGCCAGGCCTGGCCAGGCGGGACGGACGGCGGGTGTCCAGCGCCCAGCGGCTTCCTCCAGCGGGGACCCACGGACCCCAAAGCCGCAGGGGGAGGCCCCGGGCCCGGGCCCGACTCGCTCGGCCCCCCCGCCTCCCCTGCGCCCGGCCCCCGGCCCGCGGGACCGCCCCGAATCCCCCCGCGGCCACCCAGGCCAGGCCTGGCCTGGCGGGACGGACGGCGGGTGTCCAGCTCCCAGTGGCTTCCTCCAGCGGGGACCCACGGACCCCAAAGCCGCAGGGGGAGGCCCCGGGCCCGGGACGGACTCGCTCGGCCCCCCCGCCTCCCCTGCGCCCGGCCCCCGGCCCGCGGGACCGCCCCGAATCCCCCCGCGGCCATCCAGGCCAGGCCTGGCCTGGCGGGCCGGTGTGCGGCTCCCCCGGGCTTCCTCCCCCGACGACCCGCGCCCCCCTGAGCCGCAGGCGGAGACCCCGGCCCCGGGGCGGACCGGCCCGGGCTCGCTCGAGCCCCCTGCGCCCGGCCCGCAGGACCGCCCCCCCGAATCCCCCGGGAGAGGCCCGGCCTGCACGCCACTGACGACCCGCGGCCCCCAAAGTCGCAGGAGGCGCCCCCCCCCGGTTAGCCCCGTCTCGCTCCGCGCCCCCCGCCCCTCGCTGCCGGGACCGGGCGCCGCCCCAGAGTCAGCCGCAGCCGGCCGGCCTGAGAGCTGCCCTCCTGTGGACGACGGTGAGTTTACCTTGATACTAACCGGCCGTCAGCCAGGTCAACCCCATTGCTAGACTGGGGTGGACCTGGTGGCCGAGTGGGGACTTGGAACATTTGACAGCTGCTTCCCGGGGCTTGACCGGTTGTCCTGAACGCCCCCCACCCCCAGCCCCAGCCCCCGGCTCCTGCTCCCCTCTCCCCAGCCTCGGTGCTCCGCTCCCTGCCTCGGAGGCTGCCTCTCTGCGGCGCCTGCATCGCCTCCGAGGACGCGCACCCTCCGGAGGCTGGACGTAAACCCACCACTGCCGCTGACCCGGCTCTCCGAGGGACGACTGTGAGGCCTCCCCCCCCCCCCCACCCCCGGACCGCCCTGGGGACGACTGCTAAGCCTCCCCCACCGGACCGCCCGGGGCAAGACTGCTAAGCCTCCCTCCCACACACACACACACACACTGTCGGGGGAGGACTATTAAGCTTTCCCCCTGGAGCGCCCGGGGCGGACGACTGTTAAGCCTGCCCCCGGAGTCCTCGGGGGAGGACTATTAAGCTTTCCCCCCTGGAGCGCCCGGGGGGGGACGACTATTAAGCCTGGCCCCCGGAGTCCTCGGGGGACGACTATTAAGCCTCCCCCGGACTGGCCGGGGGGCGACTATTAAGCCTCCCCCGGACCTGCTCCGTCTCGACTATTAAGCCCCCCTCTGTGGTCCTCAAGACCACTGCCGTGCTGCCCTCGGAGTGGGGTGACACCCGGGCCGGAAAGCAAACCGGCCACCAGGTCAACCCGTCGAATCCAATGGGTTGACCTGGTGGCCGGAAAGCAAACCAGCCGCCAGGTCAACCCGTCGAAACCAAT
>NW_027052743.1:77500-85000 GCF_011386835.1 Chrysemys picta bellii | reverse complement strand
AGGCAGGTCGAAAAAGCCAAAGCCCCGCCTTCGGCGGTACGAAACTGGAACCGGGCGCCACCTCGTGGTTCCCTCGGTCGGCCGAGACGGCGTGGGGCGACCCCTTCCGGACATCCGCGAGACGACCGGCCGTCAGGTCAACCCATTCGCTCCAAAGGGGTTGACCTGGTGGCCGAGAGGGGACTTTGAAAATTTTTCGGACTTGGAAAACTTTTTTTTTTTTTTTTTTCCCCCAGCCCGCTTCCTCCGGGTTGACCCGGTGGCCGAGCGTCTCGCCGTCCCCGGACGCGGCGAGGGACTGCCTCCCGGCCGTCAGGATCGGGCCCACGGAAGTCTGATTTTAAAAAAAATTGGCCGACGCCACCGCGGAGGGCTACCCGAGCACCCCGGGCCCCGGAGCCGGAAAAGGGAAAAAAAGGATCGGGCCCACTAGAGACATGGACCCGGCCGCCAAGCAGGCCGCCCTGGGCTGACCCTCCCCGGCCGCAGCGAGGGACTGCCTCCCGGCCGACAGGATCGGGCCCCTGGAAGTCTGGGGGTGGGGGGGGGAAATCGCCCCACGCCTCCGAGGAGGGCTGCCCGGGCGGGCCTGGCCCCGGAGCTCGAAAAAAAAAAAAAGGATCGGGCCCACTAGAGACATGGACCAGGCCGCCCTGGGCTCACCCTCCCCGGCCGCAGCGAGGGACTGCCTCCCGGCCGACTGGATCGGGCCCCTGGAAGTCTGGAAAAAAGACTGGAACCTGACGCCTCCGAGGAGGGGGCGCCCAGGGAAGGAGGGAGATCCGGGTTGACCTGGTGACCGGACGGGAAAGAGGCCACCGGGCGTCCCCCCCCTTAAAACCTAGGGGTTGACCTGGTGGCCGGAAAGCGAACCGGCCAGCAGGTGAACCCTTTCGATTCCACGGGTTGACCTGGTGCCCGGGAAGCGAACCGGCCAGCAGGTGAACCCGTTCGATTCCACGGGTTGACCTGGTGCCCGGGAGGGGACTCTGAAAATTTTTCAGCCCTTTCGACTCGGGGTTGACCTGGTGGCCGAGAGGGGACTCGCACGGCAGGCAAGCCGCCCTGGGCTGACCCTCCCCGGCCGCAGCGAGGGACTGCCTCCCGGCCGACAGGATCGGGCCCCTGGAAGTCTGGGGGGGGGGGAAATCGCCCCACGCCTCCGAGGAGGGCTGCCCGGGCGGGCCTGGCCCCGGAGCTCGAAAAAAAAAAAAAGGATCGGGCCCACTAGAGACATGGACCAGGCCGCCCTGGGCTCACCCTCCCCGGCCGCAGCGAGGGACTGCCTCCCGGCCGACTGGATCGGGCCCCTGGAAGTCTGGAAAAAAGACTGGAACCTGACGCCTCCGAGGAGGGGGCGCCCAGGGAAGGAGGGAGATCCGGGTTGACCTGGTGACCGGACGGGAAAGAGGCCACCGGGCGTCCCCCCCCTTAAAACCTAGGGGTTGACCTGGTGGCCGGAAAGCGAACCGGCCAGCAGGTGAACCCTTTCGATTCCACGGGTTGACCTGGTGCCCGGGAAGCGAACCGGCCAGCAGGTGAACCCGTTCGATTCCACGGGTTGACCTGGTGCCCGGGAGGGGACTCTGAAAATTTTTCAGCCCTTTCGACTCGGGGTTGACCTGGTGGCCGAGAGGGGACTCGCACGGCAGGCAAGCCGCCCTGGGCTCACCCTCCCCGGCCGCAGCGAGGGACTGCCACCCGGCCGACTGGATCGGGCCCCTGGAAGTCTGGAAAAAAGAATGGAACCTGACGCCTCCGAGGAGGGGGCGCCCAGGGAAGGAGGGAGATCCGGGTTGACCTGGTGACCGGACGGGAAAGAGGCCACCGGGCGTCCCCCCCCCTTAAAACCTAGGGGTTGACCTGGTGGCCGGAAAGCGAACCGGCCAGCAGGTGAACCCTTTCGATTCCACGGGTTGACCTGGTGGCCGGAAAGCGAACCGGCCAGCAGGTGAACCCGTTCGATTCCACGGGTTGACCTGGTGCCCGGGAGGGGACTCTGAAAATTTTTCAGCCCTTTCGACTCGGGGTTGACCTGGTGGCCGAGAGGGGACTCGCACGGCAGGCAAGCCGCCCTGGGCTGACCCTCCCCGGCCGCAGCGAGGGACTGCCTCCCGGCCGACAGGATCGGGCCCCTGGAAGTCTGGGGGGGGGGGAAATCGCCCCACGCCTCCGAGGAGGGCTGCCCGGGCGGGCCTGGCCCCGGAGCTCGAAAAAAAAAAAAGGATCGGGCCCACTAGAGACATGGACCAGGCCGCCCTGGGCTCACCCTCCCCGGCCGCAGCGAGGGACTGCCTCCCGGCCGACTGGATCGGGCCCCTGGAAGTCTGGAAAAAAGACTGGAACCTGACGCCTCCGAGGAGGGGGCGCCCAGGGAAGGAGGGAGATCCGGGTTGACCTGGTGACCGGACGGGAAAGAGGCCACCGGGCGTCCCCCCCCTTAAAACCTAGGGGTTGACCTGGTGGCCGGAAAGCGAACCGGCCAGCAGGTGAACCCTTTCGATTCCACGGGTTGACCTGGTGCCCGGGAAGCGAACCGGCCAGCAGGTGAACCCGTTCGATTCCACGGGTTGACCTGGTGCCCGGGAGGGGACTCTGAAAATTTTTCAGCCCTTTCGACTCGGGGTTGACCTGGTGGCCGAGAGGGGACTCGCACGGCAGGCAAGCCGCCCTGGGCTCACCCTCCCCGGCCGCAGCGAGGGACTGCCACCCGGCCGACTGGATCGGGCCCCTGGAAGTCTGGAAAAAAGAATGGAACCTGACGCCTCCGAGGAGGGGGCGCCCAGGGAAGGAGGGAGATCCGGGTTGACCTGGTGACCGGACGGGAAAGAGGCCACCGGGCGTCCCCCCCCCTTAAAACCTAGGGGTTGACCTGGTGGCCGGAAAGCGAACCGGCCAGCAGGTGAACCCTTTCGATTCCACGGGTTGACCTGGTGGCCGGAAAGCGAACCGGCCAGCAGGTGAACCCGTTCGATTCCACGGGTTGACCTGGTGCCCGGGAGGGGACTCTGAAAATTTTTCAGCCCTTTCGACTCGGGGTTGACCTGGTGGCCGAGAGGGGACTCGCACGGCAGGCAAGCCGCCCTGGGCTGACCCTCCCCGGCCGCAGCGAGGGACTGCCTCCCGGCCGACAGGATCGGGCCCCTGGAAGTCTGGGGGCGGGGGGAAATCGCCCCACGCCTCCGAGGAGGGCTGCCCGGGCGGGCCTGGCCCCGGAGCTCGAAAAAAAAAAAAAGGATCGGGCCCACTAGAGACATGGACCAGGCCGCCCTGGGCTCACCCTCCCCGGCCGCAGCGAGGGACTGCCTCCCGGCCGACTGGATCGGGCCCCTGGAAGTCTGGAAAAAAGACTGGAACCTGACGCCTCCGAGGAGGGGGCGCCCAGGGAAGGAGGGAGATCCGGGTTGACCTGGTGACCGGACGGGAAAGAGGCCACCGGGCGTCCCCCCCCTTAAAACCTAGGGGTTGACCTGGTGGCCGGAAAGCGAACCGGCCAGCAGGTGAACCCTTTCGATTCCACGGGTTGACCTGGTGCCCGGGAAGCGAACCGGCCAGCAGGTGAACCCGTTCGATTCCACGGGTTGACCTGGTGCCCGGGAGGGGACTCTGAAAATTTTTCAGCCCTTTCGACTCGGGGTTGACCTGGTGGCCGAGAGGGGACTCGCACGGCAGGCAAGCCGCCCTGGGCTCACCCTCCCCGGCCGCAGCGAGGGACTGCCACCCGGCCGACTGGATCGGGCCCCTGGAAGTCTGGAAAAAAGAATGGAACCTGACGCCTCCGAGGAGGGGGCGCCCAGGGAAGGAGGGAGATCCGGGTTGACCTGGTGACCGGACGGGAAAGAGGCCACCGGGCGTCCCCCCCCCTTAAAACCTAGGGGTTGACCTGGTGGCCGGAAAGCGAACCGGCCAGCAGGTGAACCCTTTCGATTCCACGGGTTGACCTGGTGGCCGGAAAGCGAACCGGCCAGCAGGTGAACCCGTTCGATTCCACGGGTTGACCTGGTGCCCGGGAGGGGACTCAGAAAATTTTTCAGCCCTTTCGACTCGGGGTTGACCTGGTGGCCGAGAGGGGACTCGCACGGCAGGCAAGCCGCCCTGGGCTGACCCTCCCCGGCCGCAGCGAGGGACTGCCTCCCGGCCGACAGGATCGGGCCCCTGGAAGTCTGGGGGCGGGGGGAAATCGCCCCACGCCTCCGAGGAGGGCTGCCCGGGCGGGCCTGGCCCCGGAGCTCGAAAAAAAAAAAAAGGATCGGGCCCACTAGAGACATGGACCAGGCCGCCCTGGGCTCACCCTCCCCGGCCGCAGCGAGGGACTGCCTCCCGGCCGACTGGATCGGGCCCCTGGAAGTCTGGGGGGGGGGGGGGGAATGGAACCTGACGCCTCCGAGGAGGGGACGCCCAGGGAAGGAGGGAGATCCGGGTTGACCTGGTGACCGGACGGGAAAGAGGCCACCGGGCGTGCCCCCGTTAAAACCCCTAGGGGTTGACCTGGTGGCCGGAAAGCAAACCGGCCAGCAGGTGAACCCTTTCGATTCCACGGGTTGACCTGGTGCCCGGGAAGCGAACCGGCCAGCAGGTGAACCCGTCCGATTCCACGGGTTGACCTGGTGCCCGGGAGGGGACTCTGAAAATTTTTCAGCCCTTTCGACTCGGGGTTGACCTGGTGGCCGAGAGGGGCCTCGCACGGCAGGCAAGCCGCCCTGGGCTCACCCTCCCCGGCCGCAGCGAGGGACTGCCCCTCCCCACCCCCCGGCTGACAGGATCGGGCGCACTGGAAGTCCGGGACAGTATTTTCCCCGACGCCGGGGAGGGCGGGCGGAGGGGCTCTGGCGGCCAGCCCGGGCCCCGGAGCTCGAAAAGGAAAAAAGGACCGGGCCCGCGAGAGACGGGGGCCCTGCCGCAGGGGGGGGGGCAGTCCGACCGGGGCTCACCGTGCGGCAGGCCCGGGCGTCGGCAGGGGAAAGCGGGCGAGGAGGCGCGGGGCCGGGTGCCTACGGCCATACCGGACCGAACGCCCCCGATCCCGTCCGATCTCGGAAGGTAAACCGTCCCGGGCCTGGCTAGTACTTGGATGGGTGACCGCCTGGGAATCCCAGGTGCCGTAGGCAGCTTTTCCCGGTCCGAGTCAGCTCTCTCTCCTTTTCTGGGGGGGAAGGAGAGGGGGGGACGGGCCGGAAAGCCCCTCGTCGCTCCTGCCGAGTCGGAGGTCGCGGCCGCAGGTCACGGGTCTGGGCGCCTGGGGTCCGGCTCCCCACCCACCCGGCTTCCTCCGCGGAGGACCCCCCCCGGGGCCACCGAAGCCGCTGGGGGAGACCCCGGGCATGGGGCGGACTGGCCCGGACCCTCCCGGCCGCCGGCCCGCAGGTCCGCCCCGAATCCCCCCCCGCGGCCACCCAGGCCAGGCCTGGCCAGGCGGGACGGACGGCGGGTGTCCAGCGCCCAGCGGCTTCCTCCAGCGGGGACCCACGGACCCCAAAGCCGCAGGGGGAGGCCCCGGGCCCGGGACGGACTCGCTCGGACCCCCTGCGCCCGGCCGCCGGCCCGCGGGACCGCCCCGAATCCCCCCGCGGCCACCCAGGCCAGGCCTGGCCAGGCGGGACGGACGGCGGGTGTCCAGCGCCCAGCGGCTTCCTCCAGCGGGGACCCACGGACCCCAAAGCCGCAGGGGGAGGCCCCGGGCCCGGGCCCGACTCGCTCGGCCCCCCCGCCTCCCCTGCGCCCGGCCCCCGGCCCGCGGGACCGCCCCGAATCCCCCCGCGGCCACCCAGGCCAGGCCTGGCCTGGCGGGACGGACGGCGGGTGTCCAGCTCCCAGTGGCTTCCTCCAGCGGGGACCCACGGACCCCAAAGCCGCAGGGGGAGGCCCCGGGCCCGGGACGGACTCGCTCGGCCCCCCCGCCTCCCCTGCGCCCGGCCCCCGGCCCGCGGGACCGCCCCGAATCCCCCCGCGGCCATCCAGGCCAGGCCTGGCCTGGCGGGCCGGTGTGCGGCTCCCCCGGGCTTCCTCCCCCGACGACCCGCGCCCCCCTGAGCCGCAGGCGGAGACCCCGGCCCCGGGGCGGACCGGCCCGGGCTCGCTCGAGCCCCCTGCGCCCGGCCCGCAGGACCGCCCCCCCGAATCCCCCGGGAGAGGCCCGGCCTGCACGCCACTGACGACCCGCGGCCCCCAAAGTCGCAGGAGGCGCCCCCCCCCGGTTAGCCCCGTCTCGCTCCGCGCCCCCCGCCCCTCGCTGCCGGGACCGGGCGCCGCCCCAGAGTCAGCCGCAGCCGGCCGGCCTGAGAGCTGCCCTCCTGTGGACGACGGTGAGTTTACCTTGATACTAACCGGCCGTCAGCCAGGTCAACCCCATTGCTAGACTGGGGTGGACCTGGTGGCCGAGTGGGGACTTGGAACATTTGACAGCTGCTTCCCGGGGCTTGACCGGTTGTCCTGAACGCCCCCCACCCCCAGCCCCAGCCCCCGGCTCCTGCTCCCCTCTCCCCAGCCTCGGTGCTCCGCTCCCTGCCTCGGAGGCTGCCTCTCTGCGGCGCCTGCATCGCCTCCGAGGACGCGCACCCTCCGGAGGCTGGACGTAAACCCACCACTGCCGCTGACCCGGCTCTCCGAGGGACGACTGTGAGGCCTCCCCCCCCCCCCCACCCCCGGACCGCCCTGGGGACGACTGCTAAGCCTCCCCCACCGGACCGCCCGGGGCAAGACTGCTAAGCCTCCCTCCCACACACACACACACACACTGTCGGGGGAGGACTATTAAGCTTTCCCCCTGGAGCGCCCGGGGCGGACGACTGTTAAGCCTGCCCCCGGAGTCCTCGGGGGAGGACTATTAAGCTTTCCCCCCTGGAGCGCCCGGGGGGGGACGACTATTAAGCCTGGCCCCCGGAGTCCTCGGGGGACGACTATTAAGCCTCCCCCGGACTGGCCGGGGGGCGACTATTAAGCCTCCCCCGGACCTGCTCCGTCTCGACTATTAAGCCCCCCTCTGTGGTCCTCAAGACCACTGCCGTGCTGCCCTCGGAGTGGGGTGACACCCGGGCCGGAAAGCAAACCGGCCACCAGGTCAACCCGTCGAATCCAATGGGTTGACCTGGTGGCCGGAAAGCAAACCAGCCGCCAGGTCAACCCGTCGAAACCAATGGGTTGACCTGGTGGCCGGAAAGCAAAACGGCCGCCAGGTCAACCCAGTAGATTCAGCGGGTTGACCTGGTGGCCGAACGGGGACTTTGAAAATTTGACAGCCGCTTCCCGGGGGTTGACCTGTTGTCCCGGTGGGGACTTTGAACATTTGACAGCCGCCTCCCAGGGCTTGACCTATTGTCCCGGTGGGGACTTTGAGAATTTTACAGCCGCTTCCCGGGGCTTGACCTGGTGGCCGAGTGGGGACGTTGAACATTTGACAGCCGCTTCCAGGGGGTTGACCTGTTGTCCTGAACGCCCCCCACCTCCCCCCCGGCTCCTGCTCCCCACTCCCCAGCCTCGGTGCTCCGCTCCCTGCCTCGGAGG
>NW_027052743.1:57500-65000 GCF_011386835.1 Chrysemys picta bellii | reverse complement strand
CGGAGGGCTACCCGAGCACCCCGGGCCCCGGAGCCGGAAAAGGGAAAAAAAGGATCGGGCCCACTAGAGACATGGACCCGGCCGCCAAGCAGGCCGCCCTGGGCTGACCCTCCCCGGCCGCAGCGAGGGACTGCCTCCCGGCCGACAGGATCGGGCCCCTGGAAGTCTGGGGGTGGGGGGGGGAAATCGCCCCACGCCTCCGAGGAGGGCTGCCCGGGCGGGCCTGGCCCCGGAGCTCGAAAAAAAAAAAAAGGATCGGGCCCACTAGAGACATGGACCAGGCCGCCCTGGGCTCACCCTCCCCGGCCGCAGCGAGGGACTGCCTCCCGGCCGACTGGATCGGGCCCCTGGAAGTCTGGAAAAAAGACTGGAACCTGACGCCTCCGAGGAGGGGGCGCCCAGGGAAGGAGGGAGATCCGGGTTGACCTGGTGACCGGACGGGAAAGAGGCCACCGGGCGTCCCCCCCCTTAAAACCTAGGGGTTGACCTGGTGGCCGGAAAGCGAACCGGCCAGCAGGTGAACCCTTTCGATTCCACGGGTTGACCTGGTGCCCGGGAAGCGAACCGGCCAGCAGGTGAACCCGTTCGATTCCACGGGTTGACCTGGTGCCCGGGAGGGGACTCTGAAAATTTTTCAGCCCTTTCGACTCGGGGTTGACCTGGTGGCCGAGAGGGGACTCGCACGGCAGGCAAGCCGCCCTGGGCTGACCCTCCCCGGCCGCAGCGAGGGACTGCCTCCCGGCCGACAGGATCGGGCCCCTGGAAGTCTGGGGGGGGGGGAAATCGCCCCACGCCTCCGAGGAGGGCTGCCCGGGCGGGCCTGGCCCCGGAGCTCGAAAAAAAAAAAAAGGATCGGGCCCACTAGAGACATGGACCAGGCCGCCCTGGGCTCACCCTCCCCGGCCGCAGCGAGGGACTGCCTCCCGGCCGACTGGATCGGGCCCCTGGAAGTCTGGAAAAAAGACTGGAACCTGACGCCTCCGAGGAGGGGGCGCCCAGGGAAGGAGGGAGATCCGGGTTGACCTGGTGACCGGACGGGAAAGAGGCCACCGGGCGTCCCCCCCCTTAAAACCTAGGGGTTGACCTGGTGGCCGGAAAGCGAACCGGCCAGCAGGTGAACCCTTTCGATTCCACGGGTTGACCTGGTGCCCGGGAAGCGAACCGGCCAGCAGGTGAACCCGTTCGATTCCACGGGTTGACCTGGTGCCCGGGAGGGGACTCTGAAAATTTTTCAGCCCTTTCGACTCGGGGTTGACCTGGTGGCCGAGAGGGGACTCGCACGGCAGGCAAGCCGCCCTGGGCTCACCCTCCCCGGCCGCAGCGAGGGACTGCCACCCGGCCGACTGGATCGGGCCCCTGGAAGTCTGGAAAAAAGAATGGAACCTGACGCCTCCGAGGAGGGGGCGCCCAGGGAAGGAGGGAGATCCGGGTTGACCTGGTGACCGGACGGGAAAGAGGCCACCGGGCGTCCCCCCCCCTTAAAACCTAGGGGTTGACCTGGTGGCCGGAAAGCGAACCGGCCAGCAGGTGAACCCTTTCGATTCCACGGGTTGACCTGGTGGCCGGAAAGCGAACCGGCCAGCAGGTGAACCCGTTCGATTCCACGGGTTGACCTGGTGCCCGGGAGGGGACTCTGAAAATTTTTCAGCCCTTTCGACTCGGGGTTGACCTGGTGGCCGAGAGGGGACTCGCACGGCAGGCAAGCCGCCCTGGGCTGACCCTCCCCGGCCGCAGCGAGGGACTGCCTCCCGGCCGACAGGATCGGGCCCCTGGAAGTCTGGGGGGGGGGGAAATCGCCCCACGCCTCCGAGGAGGGCTGCCCGGGCGGGCCTGGCCCCGGAGCTCGAAAAAAAAAAAAGGATCGGGCCCACTAGAGACATGGACCAGGCCGCCCTGGGCTCACCCTCCCCGGCCGCAGCGAGGGACTGCCTCCCGGCCGACTGGATCGGGCCCCTGGAAGTCTGGAAAAAAGACTGGAACCTGACGCCTCCGAGGAGGGGGCGCCCAGGGAAGGAGGGAGATCCGGGTTGACCTGGTGACCGGACGGGAAAGAGGCCACCGGGCGTCCCCCCCCTTAAAACCTAGGGGTTGACCTGGTGGCCGGAAAGCGAACCGGCCAGCAGGTGAACCCTTTCGATTCCACGGGTTGACCTGGTGCCCGGGAAGCGAACCGGCCAGCAGGTGAACCCGTTCGATTCCACGGGTTGACCTGGTGCCCGGGAGGGGACTCTGAAAATTTTTCAGCCCTTTCGACTCGGGGTTGACCTGGTGGCCGAGAGGGGACTCGCACGGCAGGCAAGCCGCCCTGGGCTCACCCTCCCCGGCCGCAGCGAGGGACTGCCACCCGGCCGACTGGATCGGGCCCCTGGAAGTCTGGAAAAAAGAATGGAACCTGACGCCTCCGAGGAGGGGGCGCCCAGGGAAGGAGGGAGATCCGGGTTGACCTGGTGACCGGACGGGAAAGAGGCCACCGGGCGTCCCCCCCCCTTAAAACCTAGGGGTTGACCTGGTGGCCGGAAAGCGAACCGGCCAGCAGGTGAACCCTTTCGATTCCACGGGTTGACCTGGTGGCCGGAAAGCGAACCGGCCAGCAGGTGAACCCGTTCGATTCCACGGGTTGACCTGGTGCCCGGGAGGGGACTCTGAAAATTTTTCAGCCCTTTCGACTCGGGGTTGACCTGGTGGCCGAGAGGGGACTCGCACGGCAGGCAAGCCGCCCTGGGCTGACCCTCCCCGGCCGCAGCGAGGGACTGCCTCCCGGCCGACAGGATCGGGCCCCTGGAAGTCTGGGGGCGGGGGGAAATCGCCCCACGCCTCCGAGGAGGGCTGCCCGGGCGGGCCTGGCCCCGGAGCTCGAAAAAAAAAAAAAGGATCGGGCCCACTAGAGACATGGACCAGGCCGCCCTGGGCTCACCCTCCCCGGCCGCAGCGAGGGACTGCCTCCCGGCCGACTGGATCGGGCCCCTGGAAGTCTGGAAAAAAGACTGGAACCTGACGCCTCCGAGGAGGGGGCGCCCAGGGAAGGAGGGAGATCCGGGTTGACCTGGTGACCGGACGGGAAAGAGGCCACCGGGCGTCCCCCCCCTTAAAACCTAGGGGTTGACCTGGTGGCCGGAAAGCGAACCGGCCAGCAGGTGAACCCTTTCGATTCCACGGGTTGACCTGGTGCCCGGGAAGCGAACCGGCCAGCAGGTGAACCCGTTCGATTCCACGGGTTGACCTGGTGCCCGGGAGGGGACTCTGAAAATTTTTCAGCCCTTTCGACTCGGGGTTGACCTGGTGGCCGAGAGGGGACTCGCACGGCAGGCAAGCCGCCCTGGGCTCACCCTCCCCGGCCGCAGCGAGGGACTGCCACCCGGCCGACTGGATCGGGCCCCTGGAAGTCTGGAAAAAAGAATGGAACCTGACGCCTCCGAGGAGGGGGCGCCCAGGGAAGGAGGGAGATCCGGGTTGACCTGGTGACCGGACGGGAAAGAGGCCACCGGGCGTCCCCCCCCCTTAAAACCTAGGGGTTGACCTGGTGGCCGGAAAGCGAACCGGCCAGCAGGTGAACCCTTTCGATTCCACGGGTTGACCTGGTGGCCGGAAAGCGAACCGGCCAGCAGGTGAACCCGTTCGATTCCACGGGTTGACCTGGTGCCCGGGAGGGGACTCAGAAAATTTTTCAGCCCTTTCGACTCGGGGTTGACCTGGTGGCCGAGAGGGGACTCGCACGGCAGGCAAGCCGCCCTGGGCTGACCCTCCCCGGCCGCAGCGAGGGACTGCCTCCCGGCCGACAGGATCGGGCCCCTGGAAGTCTGGGGGCGGGGGGAAATCGCCCCACGCCTCCGAGGAGGGCTGCCCGGGCGGGCCTGGCCCCGGAGCTCGAAAAAAAAAAAAAGGATCGGGCCCACTAGAGACATGGACCAGGCCGCCCTGGGCTCACCCTCCCCGGCCGCAGCGAGGGACTGCCTCCCGGCCGACTGGATCGGGCCCCTGGAAGTCTGGGGGGGGGGGGGGGAATGGAACCTGACGCCTCCGAGGAGGGGACGCCCAGGGAAGGAGGGAGATCCGGGTTGACCTGGTGACCGGACGGGAAAGAGGCCACCGGGCGTGCCCCCGTTAAAACCCCTAGGGGTTGACCTGGTGGCCGGAAAGCAAACCGGCCAGCAGGTGAACCCTTTCGATTCCACGGGTTGACCTGGTGCCCGGGAAGCGAACCGGCCAGCAGGTGAACCCGTCCGATTCCACGGGTTGACCTGGTGCCCGGGAGGGGACTCTGAAAATTTTTCAGCCCTTTCGACTCGGGGTTGACCTGGTGGCCGAGAGGGGCCTCGCACGGCAGGCAAGCCGCCCTGGGCTCACCCTCCCCGGCCGCAGCGAGGGACTGCCCCTCCCCACCCCCCGGCTGACAGGATCGGGCGCACTGGAAGTCCGGGACAGTATTTTCCCCGACGCCGGGGAGGGCGGGCGGAGGGGCTCTGGCGGCCAGCCCGGGCCCCGGAGCTCGAAAAGGAAAAAAGGACCGGGCCCGCGAGAGACGGGGGCCCTGCCGCAGGGGGGGGGGCAGTCCGACCGGGGCTCACCGTGCGGCAGGCCCGGGCGTCGGCAGGGGAAAGCGGGCGAGGAGGCGCGGGGCCGGGTGCCTACGGCCATACCGGACCGAACGCCCCCGATCCCGTCCGATCTCGGAAGGTAAACCGTCCCGGGCCTGGCTAGTACTTGGATGGGTGACCGCCTGGGAATCCCAGGTGCCGTAGGCAGCTTTTCCCGGTCCGAGTCAGCTCTCTCTCCTTTTCTGGGGGGGAAGGAGAGGGGGGGACGGGCCGGAAAGCCCCTCGTCGCTCCTGCCGAGTCGGAGGTCGCGGCCGCAGGTCACGGGTCTGGGCGCCTGGGGTCCGGCTCCCCACCCACCCGGCTTCCTCCGCGGAGGACCCCCCCCGGGGCCACCGAAGCCGCTGGGGGAGACCCCGGGCATGGGGCGGACTGGCCCGGACCCTCCCGGCCGCCGGCCCGCAGGTCCGCCCCGAATCCCCCCCCGCGGCCACCCAGGCCAGGCCTGGCCAGGCGGGACGGACGGCGGGTGTCCAGCGCCCAGCGGCTTCCTCCAGCGGGGACCCACGGACCCCAAAGCCGCAGGGGGAGGCCCCGGGCCCGGGACGGACTCGCTCGGACCCCCTGCGCCCGGCCGCCGGCCCGCGGGACCGCCCCGAATCCCCCCGCGGCCACCCAGGCCAGGCCTGGCCAGGCGGGACGGACGGCGGGTGTCCAGCGCCCAGCGGCTTCCTCCAGCGGGGACCCACGGACCCCAAAGCCGCAGGGGGAGGCCCCGGGCCCGGGCCCGACTCGCTCGGCCCCCCCGCCTCCCCTGCGCCCGGCCGCCGGCCCGCGGGACCGCCCCGAATCCCCCCGCGGCCACCCAGGCCAGGCCTGGCCAGGCGGGACGGACGGCGGGTGTCCAGCGCCCAGCGGCTTCCTCCAGCGGGGACCCACGGACCCCAAAGCCGCAGGGGGAGGCCCCGGGCCCGGGCCCGACTCGCTCGGCCCCCCCGCCTCCCCTGCGCCCGGCCCCCGGCCCGCGGGACCGCCCCGAATCCCCCCGCGGCCACCCAGGCCAGGCCTGGCCTGGCGGGACGGACGGCGGGTGTCCAGCTCCCAGTGGCTTCCTCCAGCGGGGACCCACGGACCCCAAAGCCGCAGGGGGAGGCCCCGGGCCCGGGACGGACTCGCTCGGCCCCCCCGCCTCCCCTGCGCCCGGCCCCCGGCCCGCGGGACCGCCCCGAATCCCCCCGCGGCCATCCAGGCCAGGCCTGGCCTGGCGGGCCGGTGTGCGGCTCCCCCGGGCTTCCTCCCCCGACGACCCGCGCCCCCCTGAGCCGCAGGCGGAGACCCCGGCCCCGGGGCGGACCGGCCCGGGCTCGCTCGAGCCCCCTGCGCCCGGCCCGCAGGACCGCCCCCCCGAATCCCCCGGGAGAGGCCCGGCCTGCACGCCACTGACGACCCGCGGCCCCCAAAGTCGCAGGAGGCGCCCCCCCCCGGTTAGCCCCGTCTCGCTCCGCGCCCCCCGCCCCTCGCTGCCGGGACCGGGCGCCGCCCCAGAGTCAGCCGCAGCCGGCCGGCCTGAGAGCTGCCCTCCTGTGGACGACGGTGAGTTTACCTTGATACTAACCGGCCGTCAGCCAGGTCAACCCCATTGCTAGACTGGGGTGGACCTGGTGGCCGAGTGGGGACTTGGAACATTTGACAGCTGCTTCCCGGGGCTTGACCGGTTGTCCTGAACGCCCCCCACCCCCAGCCCCAGCCCCCGGCTCCTGCTCCCCTCTCCCCAGCCTCGGTGCTCCGCTCCCTGCCTCGGAGGCTGCCTCTCTGCGGCGCCTGCATCGCCTCCGAGGACGCGCACCCTCCGGAGGCTGGACGTAAACCCACCACTGCCGCTGACCCGGCTCTCCGAGGGACGACTGTGAGGCCTCCCCCCCCCCCCCACCCCCGGACCGCCCTGGGGACGACTGCTAAGCCTCCCCCACCGGACCGCCCGGGGCAAGACTGCTAAGCCTCCCTCCCACACACACACACACACACTGTCGGGGGAGGACTATTAAGCTTTCCCCCTGGAGCGCCCGGGGCGGACGACTGTTAAGCCTGCCCCCGGAGTCCTCGGGGGAGGACTATTAAGCTTTCCCCCCTGGAGCGCCCGGGGGGGGACGACTATTAAGCCTGGCCCCCGGAGTCCTCGGGGGACGACTATTAAGCCTCCCCCGGACTGGCCGGGGGGCGACTATTAAGCCTCCCCCGGACCTGCTCCGTCTCGACTATTAAGCCCCCCTCTGTGGTCCTCAAGACCACTGCCGTGCTGCCCTCGGAGTGGGGTGACACCCGGGCCGGAAAGCAAACCGGCCACCAGGTCAACCCGTCGAATCCAATGGGTTGACCTGGTGGCCGGAAAGCAAACCAGCCGCCAGGTCAACCCGTCGAAACCAATGGGTTGACCTGGTGGCCGGAAAGCAAAACGGCCGCCAGGTCAACCCAGTAGATTCAGCGGGTTGACCTGGTGGCCGAACGGGGACTTTGAAAATTTGACAGCCGCTTCCCGGGGGTTGACCTGTTGTCCCGGTGGGGACTTTGAACATTTGACAGCCGCCTCCCAGGGCTTGACCTATTGTCCCGGTGGGGACTTTGAGAATTTTACAGCCGCTTCCCGGGGCTTGACCTGGTGGCCGAGTGGGGACGTTGAACATTTGACAGCCGCTTCCAGGGGGTTGACCTGTTGTCCTGAACGCCCCCCACCTCCCCCCCGGCTCCTGCTCCCCACTCCCCAGCCTCGGTGCTCCGCTCCCTGCCTCGGAGGCTGCCTCTCTGCGGCGGCTGCATCGCGTCCGAGGACGCTCACCCTCCGGAGGCTGGACGTAAAGCCTGACACCCGCCACCGCCGCCGACACGGCTCTCGGAGGGACGACTCTGAGGCCTCCCCCCACCCCCGGACCGCCCTGGGGACGACTGCTAAGCCTCCCCCCCGCCCACACC
>NW_027052743.1:35000-40000 GCF_011386835.1 Chrysemys picta bellii | reverse complement strand
CTGGAAAAAAGAATGGAACCTGACGCCTCCGAGGAGGGGGCGCCCAGGGAAGGAGGGAGATCCGGGTTGACCTGCTGACCGGACGGGAAAGAGGCCACCGGGCGTCCCCCCCCTTAAAACCTAGGGGTTGACCTGGTGGCCGGAAAGCGAACCGGCCAGCAGGTGAACCCGTTCGATTCCACGGGTTGACCTGGTGCCCGGGAAGCGAACCGGCCAGCAGGTGAACCCGTTCGATTCCACGGGTTGACCTGGTGCCCGGGAAGCGAACCGGCCAGCAGGTGAACCCGTTCGATTCCACGGGTTGACCTGGTGCCCGGGAGGGGACTCTGAAAATTTTTCAGCCCTTTCGACTCGGGGTTGACCTGGTGGCCGAGAGGGGACTCGCACGGCAGGCAAGCCGCCCTGGGCTCACCCTCCCCGGCCGCAGCGAGGGACTGCCTCCCGGTCGACTGGATCGGGCCCCTGGAAGTCTGGAAAAAAGAATGGAACCTGACGCCTCCGAGGAGGGGGCGCCCAGGGAAGGAGGGAGATCCGGGTTGACCTGCTGACCGGACGGGAAAGAGGCCACCGGGCGTCCCCCCCCCCTTAAAACCTAGGGGTTGACCTGGTGGCCGGAAAGCGAACCGGCCAGCAGGTGAACCCGTTCGATTCCACGGGTTGACCTGGTGCCCGGGAAGCGAACCGGCCAGCAGGTGAACCCGTTCGATTCCACGGGTTGACCTGGTGCCCGGGAAGCGAACCGGCCAGCAGGTGAACCCGTTCGATTCCACGGGTTGACCTGGTGCCCGGGAAGCGAACCGGCCAGCAGGTGAACCCGTTCGATTCCACGGGTTGACCTGGTGCCCGGGAGGGGACTCTGAAAATTTTTCAGCCCTTTCGACTCGGGGTTGACCTGGTGGCCGAGAGGGGACTCGCACGGCAGGCAAGCCGCCCTGGGCTCACCCTCCCCGGCCGCAGCGAGGGACTGCCACCCGGCCGACTGGATCGGGCCCCTGGAAGTCTGGAAAAAAGAATGGAACCTGACGCCTCCGAGGAGGGGGCACCCAGGGAAGGAGGGAGATCCGGGTTGACCTGC
Source organism: Chrysemys picta bellii (assembly GCF_011386835.1). Taxonomy (NCBI): domain Eukaryota; kingdom Metazoa; phylum Chordata; order Testudines; family Emydidae; genus Chrysemys; species Chrysemys picta. The sequence continues at coordinate 38,925 of NW_027052743.1, read as the reverse complement.
TGACCGGACGGGAAAGAGGCCACCGGGCGTCCCCCCCCCCTTAAAACCTAGGGGTTGACCTGGTGGCCGGAAAGCGAACCGGCCAGCCGGTGAACCCGTCCGATTCCACGGGTTGACCTGGTGGCCGGGAAGCGAACCGGCCAGCAGGTGAACCCGTTCGATTCCACGGGTTGACCTGGTGCCCGGGAGGGGACTCTGAAAATTTTTCAGCCCTTTCGACTCGGGGTTGACCTGGTGGCCGAGAGGGGACTCGCACGGCAGGCAAGCCGCCCTGGGCTCACCCTCCCCGGCCGCAGCGAGGGACTGCCACCCGGCCGACTGGATCGGGCCCCTGGAAGTCTGGAAAAAAGAATGGAACCTGACGCCTCCGAGGAGGGGGCGCCCAGGGAAGGAGGGAGATCCGGGTTGACCTGGTGACCGGACGGGAAAGAGGCCACCGGGCGTCCCCCCCTTAAAACCTAGGGGTTGACCTGGTGGCCGGAAAGCGAACCGGCCAGCCGGTGAACCCGTCCGATTCCACGGGTTGACCTGGTGGCCGGGAAGCGAACCGGCCAGCAGGTGAACCCGTTCGATTCCACGGGTTGACCTGGTGCCCGGGAGGGGACTCTGAAAATTTTTCAGCCCTTTCGACTCGCGGTTGACCTGGTGGCCGAGAGGGGACTCGCACGGCAGGCAAGCCGCCCTGGGCTGACCCTCCCCGGCCGCAGCGAGGGACTGCCTCCCGGCCGACAGGATCGGGCCCCTGGAAGTCTGGGGGGGGGGGGGAATCGCCCCACGCCTCCGAGGAGGGCTGCCCGGGCGGGCCTGGCCCCGGAGCTCGAAAAAAAAAAAAAGGATCGGGCCCACTAGAGACATGGACCAGGCCGCCCTGGGCTCACCCTCCCCGGCCGCAGCGAGGGACTGCCTCCCGGCCGACTGGATCGGGCCCCTGGAAGTCTGGGGGGGGGGGGAAATGGAACCTGACGCCTCCGAGGAGGGGACGCCCAGGGAAGGAGGGAGATCCGGGTTGACCTGGTGACCGGACGGGAAAGAGGCCACCGGGCGTGCCCCCGTTAAAACCCCTAGGGGTTGACCTGGTGGCCGGAAAGCAAACCGGCCACTGGGTAGGCCGGTCGGCAACCTAGGGGTTGACCTGGTGGCCGGGAAGCGAACCGGCCAGCAGGTGAACCCGTCCGATTCCACGGGTTGACCTGGTGCCCGGGAGGGGACTCTGAAAATTTTTCAGCCCTTTCGACTCGGGGTTGACCTGGTGGCCGAGAGGGGCCTCGCACGGCAGGCAAGCCGCCCTGGGCTCACCCTCCCCGGCCGCAGCGAGGGACTGCCCCTCCCCACCCCCCGGCTGACAGGATCGGGCGCACTGGAAGTCCGGGACAGTATTTTCCCCGACGCCGGGGAGGGCGGGCGGAGGGGCTCTGGCGGCCAGCCCGGGCCCCGGAGCTCGAAAAGGAAAAAAGGACCGGGCCCGCGAGAGACGGGGGCCCTGCCGCAGGGGGGGGGGCAGTCCGACCGGGGCTCACCGTGCGGCAGGCCCGGGCGTCGGCAGGGGAAAGCGGGCGAGGAGGCGCGGGGCCGGGTGCCTACGGCCATACCGGACCGAACGCCCCCGATCCCGTCCGATCTCGGAAGGTAAACCGTCCCGGGCCTGGCTAGTACTTGGATGGGTGACCGCCTGGGAATCCCAGGTGCCGTAGGCAGCTTTTCCCGGTCCGAGTCAGCTCTCTCTCCTTTTCTGGGGGGGAAGGAGAGGGGGGGACGGGCCGGAAAGCCCCTCGTCGCTCCTGCCGAGTCGGAGGTCGCGGCCGCAGGTCACGGGTCTGGGCGCCTGGGGTCCGGCTCCCCACCCACCCGGCTTCCTCCGCGGAGGACCCCCCCCGGGGCCACCGAAGCCGCTGGGGGAGACGCCGGGCATGGGGCGGACTGGCCCGGACCCTCCCGGCCGCCGGCCCGCAGGTCCGCCCCGAATCCCCCCCCGCGGCCACCCAGGCCAGGCCTGGCCAGGCGGGACGGACGGCGGGTGTCCAGCGCCCAGCGGCTTCCTCCAGCGGGGACCCACGGACCCCAAAGCCGCAGGGGGAGGCCCCGGGCCTGGGACGGACTCGCTCGGACCCCCTGCGCCCGGCCGCCGGCCCGCGGGACCGCCCCGAATCCCCCCGCGGCCACCCAGGCCAGGCCTGGCCAGGCGGGACGGACGGCGGGTGTCCAGCGCCCAGCGGCTTCCTCCAGCGGGGACCCACGGACCCCAAAGCCGCAGGGGGAGACCCCAGGCCCGGGACCGACTCGCTCGGACCCCCCGCCTCCCCTGCGCCCGGCCGCCGGCCCGCGGGACCGCCCCGAATCCCCCCGCGGCCACCCAGGCCAGGCCTGGCCAGGCGGGACGGACGGCGGGTGTCCAGCTCCCAGTGGCTTCCGCCAGCGGGGACCCACGGACCCCAAAGCCGCAGGGGGAGGCCCCGGGCCCGGGACGGACTCGCTCGGACCCCCCGCCTCCCCTGCGCCCGGCCCCCGGCCCGCGGGACCGCCCCGAATCCCCCCGCGGCCATCCAGGCCAGGCCTGGCCTGGCGGGCCGGTGTGCAGCTCCCCCGGGCTTCCTCCCCCGACGACCCGCGCCCCCCTGAGCCGCAGGCGGAGACCCCGGCCCCGGGGCGGACCGGCCCGGGCTCGCCCGAGCCCCCTGCGCCCGGCCCGCAGGACCGCCCCCCCGAATCCCCCGGGAGAGGCCCGGCCTGCACGCCACTGACGACCCGCGGCCCCCAAAGTCGCAGGAGGCGCCCCCCCCCCCCCGGTTAGCCCCGTCTCGCTCCGCGCCCCCCGCCCCTCGCTGCCGGGACCGGGCGCCGCCCCAGAGTCAGCCGCAGCCGGCCGGCCTGAGAGCTGCCCTCCTGTGGACGACGGTGAGTTTACCTTGATACTAACCGGCCGTCAGCCAGGTCAACCCCATTGCTAGACTGGGGTGGACCTGGTGGCCGAGTGGGGACTTGGAACATTTGACAGCTGCTTCCCGGGGCTTGACCGGTTGTCCTGAACGCCCCCCACCCCCACCCCCAGCCCCCGGCTCCTGCTCCCCTCTCCCCAGCCTCGGTGCTCCGCTCCCTGCCTCGGAGGCTGCCTCTCTGCGGCGCCTGCATCGCCTCTGAGGACGCGCACCCTCCGGAGGCTGGACGTAAACCCACCACTGCCGCCGACCCGGCTCTCCGAGGGACGACTGTGAGGCCCCCCACCCCACCCCACCCCCGGACCGCCCTGGGGACGACTGCTAAGCCTCCCCCACCGGACCGCCCGGGGGAAGACTGCGACGCCTCCCGCCAGGCCCCCACCCAGCCTGGGGGAAGACTGCTAAGCCTCCCCCCCACACACACACACACACACTGTCGGGGGATGACGATTAAGCCTCTCCCGGACTGCCCGGGGGAAGACTATTAAGCCTCCCCTGGAACCACTATTAAGCCTGCCCCCGGAGTCCTCGGGGGATGACTGCTAAGCCTCCCCCACCGGACCACCCGGGGCAAGACTGCTAAGCCTCCCTCCCACACACACACACACTGTCAGGGGAGGACTATTAAGCTTTCCCGCTGGAGCGCCCGGGGCGGACGACTGTTAAGCCTGCCCCCGGAGTCCTCGGGGGAGGACTATTAAGCTTTCCCCCCTGGAGCGCCCGGGGGGGGGGGGGGGGGGACGACTATTAAGCCTGGCCCCCGGAGTCCTCGGGGGACGACTATTAAGCCTCCCCCGGACCTGCTCCCTCTCGACTATTAAGCCCCCCCTCTGCGGTCCTCAGCACCACTGCCGCGCTGCCCTGGGAGTGGGGTGACATCCGGTCCGGAAAGCAAACCGGCCACCAGGTCAACCCGTCGAATCCAATGGGTTGACCTGGTGGCCGGAAAGCAAACCGGTCGCCAGGTCAACCCGTCGAATCCAATGGGTTGA
>NW_027052743.1:15000-22500 GCF_011386835.1 Chrysemys picta bellii | reverse complement strand
TACCCGGGCACCCCGGGCCCCGGAGCCGGAAAAGGGAAAAAAAGGATCGGGCCCACTAGAGACATGGACCCGGCCGCCAAGCAGGCCGCCCTGGGCTGACCCTCCCCGGCCGCAGCGAGGGACTGCCTCCCGGCCGACAGGATCGGGCCCCTGGAAGTCTGGGGGTGGGGGGGGGGGAAATCGCCCCACGCCCCCGAGGAGGGCTGCCCGGGCGGGCCTGGCCCCGGAGCTCGGAAAAAAAAAAAGGATCGGGCCCACTAGAGACATGGACCAGGCCGCCCTGGGCTCACCTTCCCCGGCCGCAGCGAGGGACTGCCTCCCGGTCGACTGGATCGGGCCCCTGGAAGTCTGGAAAAAGAAGAATGGAACCTGACGCCTCCGAGGAGGGGGCGCCCAGGGAAGGAGGGAGATCCGGGTTGACCTGCTGACCGGACGGGAAAGAGGCCACCGGGCGTCCCCCCCCTTAAAACCTAGGGGTTGACCTGGTGGCCGGAAAGCGAACCGGCCAGCAGGTGAACCCTTTCGATTCCACGGGTTGACCTGGTGCCCGGGAAGCGAACCGGCCAGCAGGTGAACCCGTTCGATTCCACGGGTTGACCTGGTGCCCGGGAAGCGAACCGGCCAGCAGGTGAACCCGTTCGATTCCACGGGTTGACCTGGTGCCCGGGAAGCGAACCGGCCAGCAGGTGAACCCGTTCGATTCCACGGGTTGACCTGGTGCCCGGGAGGGGACTCTGAAAATTTTTCAGCCCTTTCGACTCGGGGTTGACCTGGTGGCCGAGAGGGGACTCGCACGGCAGGCAAGCCGCCCTGGGCTCACCCTCCCCGGCCGCAGCGAGGGACTGCCACCCGGCCGACTGGATCGGGCCCCTGGAAGTCTGGAAAAAAGAATGGAACCTGACGCCTCCGAGGAGGGGGCGCCCAGGGAAGGAGGGAGATCCGGGTTGACCTGCTGACCGGACGGGAAAGAGGCCACCGGGCGTCCCCCCCCTTAAAACCTAGGGGTTGACCTGGTGGCCGGAAAGCGAACCGGCCAGCAGGTGAACCCGTTCGATTCCACGGGTTGACCTGGTGCCCGGGAAGCGAACCGGCCAGCAGGTGAACCCGTTCGATTCCACGGGTTGACCTGGTGCCCGGGAAGCGAACCGGCCAGCAGGTGAACCCGTTCGATTCCACGGGTTGACCTGGTGCCCGGGAGGGGACTCTGAAAATTTTTCAGCCCTTTCGACTCGGGGTTGACCTGGTGGCCGAGAGGGGACTCGCACGGCAGGCAAGCCGCCCTGGGCTCACCCTCCCCGGCCGCAGCGAGGGACTGCCTCCCGGTCGACTGGATCGGGCCCCTGGAAGTCTGGAAAAAAGAATGGAACCTGACGCCTCCGAGGAGGGGGCGCCCAGGGAAGGAGGGAGATCCGGGTTGACCTGCTGACCGGACGGGAAAGAGGCCACCGGGCGTCCCCCCCCCCTTAAAACCTAGGGGTTGACCTGGTGGCCGGAAAGCGAACCGGCCAGCAGGTGAACCCGTTCGATTCCACGGGTTGACCTGGTGGCCGGAAAGCGAACCGGCCAGCCGGTGAACCCGTCCGATTCCACGGGTTGACCTGGTGGCCGGGAAGCGAACCGGCCAGCAGGTGAACCCGTTCGATTCCACGGGTTGACCTGGTGCCCGGGAGGGGACTCTGAAAATTTTTCAGCCCTTTCGACTCGCGGTTGACCTGGTGGCCGAGAGGGGACTCGCACGGCAGGCAAGCCGCCCTGGGCTGACCCTCCCCGGCCGCAGCGAGGGACTGCCTCCCGGCCGACACAAGCCGCCCTGGGCTCACCCTCCCCGGCCGCAGCGAGGGACTGCCACCCGGCCGACTGGATCGGGCCCCTGGAAGTCTGGAAAAAAGAATGGAACCTGACGCCTCCGAGGAGGGGGCACCCAGGGAAGGAGGGAGATCCGGGTTGACCTGCTGACCGGACGGGAAAGAGGCCACCGGGCGTCCCCCCCCCCTTAAAACCTAGGGGTTGACCTGGTGGCCGGAAAGCGAACCGGCCAGCCGGTGAACCCGTCCGATTCCACGGGTTGACCTGGTGGCCGGGAAGCGAACCGGCCAGCAGGTGAACCCGTTCGATTCCACGGGTTGACCTGGTGCCCGGGAGGGGACTCTGAAAATTTTTCAGCCCTTTCGACTCGGGGTTGACCTGGTGGCCGAGAGGGGACTCGCACGGCAGGCAAGCCGCCCTGGGCTCACCCTCCCCGGCCGCAGCGAGGGACTGCCACCCGGCCGACTGGATCGGGCCCCTGGAAGTCTGGAAAAAAGAATGGAACCTGACGCCTCCGAGGAGGGGGCGCCCAGGGAAGGAGGGAGATCCGGGTTGACCTGGTGACCGGACGGGAAAGAGGCCACCGGGCGTCCCCCCCTTAAAACCTAGGGGTTGACCTGGTGGCCGGAAAGCGAACCGGCCAGCCGGTGAACCCGTCCGATTCCACGGGTTGACCTGGTGGCCGGGAAGCGAACCGGCCAGCAGGTGAACCCGTTCGATTCCACGGGTTGACCTGGTGCCCGGGAGGGGACTCTGAAAATTTTTCAGCCCTTTCGACTCGCGGTTGACCTGGTGGCCGAGAGGGGACTCGCACGGCAGGCAAGCCGCCCTGGGCTGACCCTCCCCGGCCGCAGCGAGGGACTGCCTCCCGGCCGACAGGATCGGGCCCCTGGAAGTCTGGGGGGGGGGGGGAATCGCCCCACGCCTCCGAGGAGGGCTGCCCGGGCGGGCCTGGCCCCGGAGCTCGAAAAAAAAAAAAAGGATCGGGCCCACTAGAGACATGGACCAGGCCGCCCTGGGCTCACCCTCCCCGGCCGCAGCGAGGGACTGCCTCCCGGCCGACTGGATCGGGCCCCTGGAAGTCTGGGGGGGGGGGGGGAAATGGAACCTGACGCCTCCGAGGAGGGGACGCCCAGGGAAGGAGGGAGATCCGGGTTGACCTGGTGACCGGACGGGAAAGAGGCCACCGGGCGTGCCCCCGTTAAAACCCCTAGGGGTTGACCTGGTGGCCGGAAAGCAAACCGGCCACTGGGTAGGCCGGTCGGCAACCTAGGGGTTGACCTGGTGGCCGGGAAGCGAACCGGCCAGCAGGTGAACCCGTCCGATTCCACGGGTTGACCTGGTGCCCGGGAGGGGACTCTGAAAATTTTTCAGCCCTTTCGACTCGGGGTTGACCTGGTGGCCGAGAGGGGCCTCGCACGGCAGGCAAGCCGCCCTGGGCTCACCCTCCCCGGCCGCAGCGAGGGACTGCCCCTCCCCACCCCCCGGCTGACAGGATCGGGCGCACTGGAAGTCCGGGACAGTATTTTCCCCGACGCCGGGGAGGGCGGGCGGAGGGGCTCTGGCGGCCAGCCCGGGCCCCGGAGCTCGAAAAGGAAAAAAGGACCGGGCCCGCGAGAGACGGGGGCCCTGCCGCAGGGGGGGGGGCAGTCCGACCGGGGCTCACCGTGCGGCAGGCCCGGGCGTCGGCAGGGGAAAGCGGGCGAGGAGGCGCGGGGCCGGGTGCCTACGGCCATACCGGACCGAACGCCCCCGATCCCGTCCGATCTCGGAAGGTAAACCGTCCCGGGCCTGGCTAGTACTTGGATGGGTGACCGCCTGGGAATCCCAGGTGCCGTAGGCAGCTTTTCCCGGTCCGAGTCAGCTCTCTCTCCTTTTCTGGGGGGGAAGGAGAGGGGGGGACGGGCCGGAAAGCCCCTCGTCGCTCCTGCCGAGTCGGAGGTCGCGGCCGCAGGTCACGGGTCTGGGCGCCTGGGGTCCGGCTCCCCACCCACCCGGCTTCCTCCGCGGAGGACCCCCCCCGGGGCCACCGAAGCCGCTGGGGGAGACGCCGGGCATGGGGCGGACTGGCCCGGACCCTCCCGGCCGCCGGCCCGCAGGTCCGCCCCGAATCCCCCCCCGCGGCCACCCAGGCCAGGCCTGGCCAGGCGGGACGGACGGCGGGTGTCCAGCGCCCAGCGGCTTCCTCCAGCGGGGACCCACGGACCCCAAAGCCGCAGGGGGAGGCCCCGGGCCTGGGACGGACTCGCTCGGACCCCCTGCGCCCGGCCGCCGGCCCGCGGGACCGCCCCGAATCCCCCCGCGGCCACCCAGGCCAGGCCTGGCCAGGCGGGACGGACGGCGGGTGTCCAGCGCCCAGCGGCTTCCTCCAGCGGGGACCCACGGACCCCAAAGCCGCAGGGGGAGACCCCAGGCCCGGGACCGACTCGCTCGGACCCCCCGCCTCCCCTGCGCCCGGCCGCCGGCCCGCGGGACCGCCCCGAATCCCCCCGCGGCCACCCAGGCCAGGCCTGGCCAGGCGGGACGGACGGCGGGTGTCCAGCTCCCAGTGGCTTCCGCCAGCGGGGACCCACGGACCCCAAAGCCGCAGGGGGAGGCCCCGGGCCCGGGACGGACTCGCTCGGACCCCCCGCCTCCCCTGCGCCCGGCCCCCGGCCCGCGGGACCGCCCCGAATCCCCCCGCGGCCATCCAGGCCAGGCCTGGCCTGGCGGGCCGGTGTGCAGCTCCCCCGGGCTTCCTCCCCCGACGACCCGCGCCCCCCTGAGCCGCAGGCGGAGACCCCGGCCCCGGGGCGGACCGGCCCGGGCTCGCCCGAGCCCCCTGCGCCCGGCCCGCAGGACCGCCCCCCCGAATCCCCCGGGAGAGGCCCGGCCTGCACGCCACTGACGACCCGCGGCCCCCAAAGTCGCAGGAGGCGCCCCCCCCCCCCGGTTAGCCCCGTCTCGCTCCGCGCCCCCCGCCCCTCGCTGCCGGGACCGGGCGCCGCCCCAGAGTCAGCCGCAGCCGGCCGGCCTGAGAGCTGCCCTCCTGTGGACGACGGTGAGTTTACCTTGATACTAACCGGCCGTCAGCCAGGTCAACCCCATTGCTAGACTGGGGTGGACCTGGTGGCCGAGTGGGGACTTGGAACATTTGACAGCTGCTTCCCGGGGCTTGACCGGTTGTCCTGAACGCCCCCCACCCCCACCCCCAGCCCCCGGCTCCTGCTCCCCTCTCCCCAGCCTCGGTGCTCCGCTCCCTGCCTCGGAGGCTGCCTCTCTGCGGCGCCTGCATCGCCTCCGAGGACGCGCACCCTCCGGAGGCTGGACGTAAACCCACCACTGCCGCCGACCCGGCTCTCCGAGGGACGACTGTGAGGCCCCCCACCCCACCCCACCCCCGGACCGCCCTGGGGACGACTGCTAAGCCTCCCCCACCGGACCGCCCGGGGGAAGACTGCGACGCCTCCCGCCAGGCCCCCACCCAGCCTGGGGGAAGACTGCTAAGCCTCCCCCCCACACACACACACACACACTGTCGGGGGATGACGATTAAGCCTCTCCCGGACTGCCCGGGGGAAGACTATTAAGCCTCCCCTGGAACCACTATTAAGCCTGCCCCCGGAGTCCTCGGGGGATGACTGCTAAGCCTCCCCCACCGGACCACCCGGGGCAAGACTGCTAAGCCTCCCTCCCACACACACACACACTGTCAGGGGAGGACTATTAAGCTTTCCCGCTGGAGCGCCCGGGGCGGACGACTGTTAAGCCTGCCCCCGGAGTCCTCGGGGGAGGACTATTAAGCTTTCCCCCCTGGAGCGCCCGGGGGGGGGGGGGGGGGGACGACTATTAAGCCTGGCCCCCGGAGTCCTCGGGGGACGACTATTAAGCCTCCCCCGGACCTGCTCCCTCTCGACTATTAAGCCCCCCCTCTGCGGTCCTCAGCACCACTGCCGCGCTGCCCTGGGAGTGGGGTGACATCCGGTCCGGAAAGCAAACCGGCCACCAGGTCAACCCGTCGAATCCAATGGGTTGACCTGGTGGCCGGAAAGCAAACCGGTCGCCAGGTCAACCCGTCGAATCCAATGGGTTGACCTGGTGGCCGGAAAGCAAACCGGCCGCCAGGTCAACCCAGTAGATTCAGCGGGTTGACCTGGTGGCCGAACGGGGACTTTGAAAATTTGACAGCCGCTTCCCGGGGGTTGACCTGTTGTCCCGGTGGGGACTTTGAACATTTGACAGCCGCCTCCCAGGGCTTGACCTGTTGTCCCGGTGGGGACTTTGAACATTTGACAGCCGCCTCCCAGGGCTTGACCTGTTGTCCCGGGGGGGACTTTGAACATTTTACAGCCGCTTCCCGGGGCTTGACCTGGTGGCCGAGTGGGGACTTTGAACATTTGACAGCCGCTTCCCGGGGGTTGACCTGTTGTCCTGAACGCCCCCCACCTCCCCCCCCCCGGCTCCTGCTCCCCACTCCCCAGCCTCGGTGCTCCGCTCCCTGCCTCGGAGGCTGCCTCTCTGCGGCGGCTGCATCGCGTCCGAGGACGCTCACCCTCCGGAGGCTGGATGTAAAGCCTGACACCCGCCACCGCCGCCGACACGGCTCTCGGAGGGACGACTCTGAGGCCTCCCCCCACCCCCGGACCGCCCTGGGGACGACTGCTAAGCCTCCCCCCCGCCCACACCCACACCCACACTGTCGGGGGATGACTCTTAAGCCTCTCCCGGACTGCCTGGGGAACGACTATTAAGCCTGCCCCCCCCGGAGCACTCGGGGGACGACTATTAAGCCTCCCGCGGACTGCCCGGGGGATGACTATTAAGCCTCCCCTGGAAGGACTATTAAGCCTCCCCCGGACTGGCCGGGGGACGCCTATTAAGCCTATCCTCGGGGGAGGACTATTAAGCTTTTCCCCCTGGAGCGCCCGGGGGGACGACGATTAAGCCTGGCCCCCGGAGTACCCGGGGGACGACTATTAAGCCTCCCCCGGACTGGCCGGGGGACGACTATTAAGCCTCCCCCGGACCTGCTCCCTCTCGACTATTAAGCCCCCCTCTGTGGTCCTCAAGACCACTGCCGTGCTGCCCTGGGAGTGGGGTGACACCCGGGCCGGAAAGCAAACCGGCCACCAGGTCAACCCGTCGAATCCAATGGGTTGACCTGGTGGCCGGAAAGCAAACCAGCCGCCAGGTCAACCCGTCGAATCCAATGGGTTGACCTGGTGGCCGGAAAGCAAACCGGCCGCCAGGTCAACCCAGTAGATTCGACGGGTTGACCTGGTGGCCTTAAAGCACGACTCTTAAGCCTGCCTCCTGGAGCGCTCGGAGGACGACTATTAAGCCTCCCCCGGACTGGCCGGGGGACGACTATTAAGCCTCCCCCGGACCTGCTCCCTCTCGACTATTAAGCCCCCCTCTGTGGTCCTCAAGACCACTGCCGTGCTGCCCTGGGAGTGGGGTGACACCCGGGCCGGAAAGCAAACCGGCCACCAGGTCAACCCGTCGAATCCAATGGGTTGACCTGGTGGCCGGAAAGCAAACCAGCCGCCAGGTCAACCCGTCGAATCCAATGGGTTGACCTGGTGGCCGGAAAGCAAACCGGCCGCCAGGTCAACCCAGTAGATTCGACGGGTTGACCTGGTGGCCTTAAAGCACGACTCTTAAGCCTGCCTCCTGGAGCGCTCGGAGGACGACTATTAAGCCTCCCCCGGACTG
>NW_027052743.1:0-5000 GCF_011386835.1 Chrysemys picta bellii | reverse complement strand
GAACCGCTCGACCTCGCACGGCGGAGATCTCGGCCAGACGGCCCCACGCACGGAGGGCCGGGCAGGTGCCCGGGCCGCCCCGAGGAGGGAAGTCCCCATCGGTCCCTGGATCCGTGCACGCGAAAAGGAAGAGGGTCCCCATCCGCCTGAACACCGGACGGCCCCGCGGTTGGGGTGCCGGCCCGCGAAGGGCCCTTCCCGTCGCGAACGTCAGCGCCACATCGATCGGCGGGCGCGAGAGGAGCGGGCCCCCCCTCCCTCCGGGGGGCGCCGACACTCGGAGCTCGGCTCCCGGCCGCTGCGGGGCCCGTGAGCTAAGAGCCGGGCAAAGCGGGCCGTCTCGGCGGAGGGCCGGGTGCTGGCCTCCGCCCTCAAACGGGCCCGCTCCCCCCCTCCCACGCCGGGCAGGGTCGGGTACAATACTCGGATTGATCCCCTAGGCTGAGCTCCGGTTCTCACAGGCTCTGAAAAACCTGTCCTCAGAAATCTCCTCACACAATCCTCGAAAGGCAGGTCGAAAAAGCCAAAGCCCCGCCTTCGGCGGTACGAAACTGGAACTGGGCGCCACCTCGTGGTTCCCTCGGTCGGCCGAGACGGCGTGGGGCGACCCCTTCCGGACATCCGCGAGACGACCGGCCGTCAGGTCAACCCATTCGCTCCAAAGGGGTTGACCTGGTGGCCGAGAGGGGACTTTGAAAATTTTTCGGACTTGGAAAACTTTTTTTTTTTTTTTCTTCCCCCAGCCCGCTTCCTCCGGGTTGACCCGGTGGCCGAGCGTCTCGCCGTCCCCGGACGCGGCGAGGGACTGCCTCCCGGCCGTCAGGATCGGGCCCACGGAAGTCTGATTTTAAAAAAAATTGGCCGACGCCACCGCGGAGGGCTACCCGGGCACCCCGGGCCCCGGAGCCGGAAAAGGGAAAAAAAGGATCGGGCCCACTAGAGACATGGACCCGGCCGCCAAGCAGGCCGCCCTGGGCTGACCCTCCCCGGCCGCAGCGAGGGACTGCCTCCCGGCCGACAGGATCGGGCCCCTGGAAGTCTGGGGGTGGGGGGGGGGGAAATCGCCCCACGCCCCCGAGGAGGGCTGCCCGGGCGGGCCTGGCCCCGGAGCTCGGAAAAAAAAAAAGGATCGGGCCCACTAGAGACATGGACCAGGCCGCCCTGGGCTCACCTTCCCCGGCCGCAGCGAGGGACTGCCTCCCGGTCGACTGGATCGGGCCCCTGGAAGTCTGGAAAAAGAAGAATGGAACCTGACGCCTCCGAGGAGGGGGCGCCCAGGGAAGGAGGGAGATCCGGGTTGACCTGCTGACCGGACGGGAAAGAGGCCACCGGGCGTCCCCCCCCTTAAAACCTAGGGGTTGACCTGGTGGCCGGAAAGCGAACCGGCCAGCAGGTGAACCCTTTCGATTCCACGGGTTGACCTGGTGCCCGGGAAGCGAACCGGCCAGCAGGTGAACCCGTTCGATTCCACGGGTTGACCTGGTGCCCGGGAAGCGAACCGGCCAGCAGGTGAACCCGTTCGATTCCACGGGTTGACCTGGTGCCCGGGAAGCGAACCGGCCAGCAGGTGAACCCGTTCGATTCCACGGGTTGACCTGGTGCCCGGGAGGGGACTCTGAAAATTTTTCAGCCCTTTCGACTCGGGGTTGACCTGGTGGCCGAGAGGGGACTCGCACGGCAGGCAAGCCGCCCTGGGCTCACCCTCCCCGGCCGCAGCGAGGGACTGCCACCCGGCCGACTGGATCGGGCCCCTGGAAGTCTGGAAAAAAGAATGGAACCTGACGCCTCCGAGGAGGGGGCGCCCAGGGAAGGAGGGAGATCCGGGTTGACCTGCTGACCGGACGGGAAAGAGGCCACCGGGCGTCCCCCCCCTTAAAACCTAGGGGTTGACCTGGTGGCCGGAAAGCGAACCGGCCAGCAGGTGAACCCGTTCGATTCCACGGGTTGACCTGGTGCCCGGGAAGCGAACCGGCCAGCAGGTGAACCCGTTCGATTCCACGGGTTGACCTGGTGCCCGGGAAGCGAACCGGCCAGCAGGTGAACCCGTTCGATTCCACGGGTTGACCTGGTGCCCGGGAGGGGACTCTGAAAATTTTTCAGCCCTTTCGACTCGGGGTTGACCTGGTGGCCGAGAGGGGACTCGCACGGCAGGCAAGCCGCCCTGGGCTCACCCTCCCCGGCCGCAGCGAGGGACTGCCTCCCGGTCGACTGGATCGGGCCCCTGGAAGTCTGGAAAAAAGAATGGAACCTGACGCCTCCGAGGAGGGGGCGCCCAGGGAAGGAGGGAGATCCGGGTTGACCTGCTGACCGGACGGGAAAGAGGCCACCGGGCGTCCCCCCCCCCTTAAAACCTAGGGGTTGACCTGGTGGCCGGAAAGCGAACCGGCCAGCAGGTGAACCCGTTCGATTCCACGGGTTGACCTGGTGCCCGGGAAGCGAACCGGCCAGCAGGTGAACCCGTTCGATTCCACGGGTTGACCTGGTGCCCGGGAAGCGAACCGGCCAGCAGGTGAACCCGTTCGATTCCACGGGTTGACCTGGTGCCCGGGAAGCGAACCGGCCAGCAGGTGAACCCGTTCGATTCCACGGGTTGACCTGGTGCCCGGGAGGGGACTCTGAAAATTTTTCAGCCCTTTCGACTCGGGGTTGACCTGGTGGCCGAGAGGGGACTCGCACGGCAGGCAAGCCGCCCTGGGCTCACCCTCCCCGGCCGCAGCGAGGGACTGCCACCCGGCCGACTGGATCGGGCCCCTGGAAGTCTGGAAAAAAGAATGGAACCTGACGCCTCCGAGGAGGGGGCACCCAGGGAAGGAGGGAGATCCGGGTTGACCTGCTGACCGGACGGGAAAGAGGCCACCGGGCGTCCCCCCCCCCTTAAAACCTAGGGGTTGACCTGGTGGCCGGAAAGCGAACCGGCCAGCCGGTGAACCCGTCCGATTCCACGGGTTGACCTGGTGGCCGGGAAGCGAACCGGCCAGCAGGTGAACCCGTTCGATTCCACGGGTTGACCTGGTGCCCGGGAGGGGACTCTGAAAATTTTTCAGCCCTTTCGACTCGGGGTTGACCTGGTGGCCGAGAGGGGACTCGCACGGCAGGCAAGCCGCCCTGGGCTCACCCTCCCCGGCCGCAGCGAGGGACTGCCACCCGGCCGACTGGATCGGGCCCCTGGAAGTCTGGAAAAAAGAATGGAACCTGACGCCTCCGAGGAGGGGGCGCCCAGGGAAGGAGGGAGATCCGGGTTGACCTGGTGACCGGACGGGAAAGAGGCCACCGGGCGTCCCCCCCTTAAAACCTAGGGGTTGACCTGGTGGCCGGAAAGCGAACCGGCCAGCCGGTGAACCCGTCCGATTCCACGGGTTGACCTGGTGGCCGGGAAGCGAACCGGCCAGCAGGTGAACCCGTTCGATTCCACGGGTTGACCTGGTGCCCGGGAGGGGACTCTGAAAATTTTTCAGCCCTTTCGACTCGCGGTTGACCTGGTGGCCGAGAGGGGACTCGCACGGCAGGCAAGCCGCCCTGGGCTGACCCTCCCCGGCCGCAGCGAGGGACTGCCTCCCGGCCGACAGGATCGGGCCCCTGGAAGTCTGGGGGGGGGGGGGAATCGCCCCACGCCTCCGAGGAGGGCTGCCCGGGCGGGCCTGGCCCCGGAGCTCGAAAAAAAAAAAAAGGATCGGGCCCACTAGAGACATGGACCAGGCCGCCCTGGGCTCACCCTCCCCGGCCGCAGCGAGGGACTGCCTCCCGGCCGACTGGATCGGGCCCCTGGAAGTCTGGGGGGGGGGGGGGAAATGGAACCTGACGCCTCCGAGGAGGGGACGCCCAGGGAAGGAGGGAGATCCGGGTTGACCTGGTGACCGGACGGGAAAGAGGCCACCGGGCGTGCCCCCGTTAAAACCCCTAGGGGTTGACCTGGTGGCCGGAAAGCAAACCGGCCACTGGGTAGGCCGGTCGGCAACCTAGGGGTTGACCTGGTGGCCGGGAAGCGAACCGGCCAGCAGGTGAACCCGTCCGATTCCACGGGTTGACCTGGTGCCCGGGAGGGGACTCTGAAAATTTTTCAGCCCTTTCGACTCGGGGTTGACCTGGTGGCCGAGAGGGGCCTCGCACGGCAGGCAAGCCGCCCTGGGCTCACCCTCCCCGGCCGCAGCGAGGGACTGCCCCTCCCCACCCCCCGGCTGACAGGATCGGGCGCACTGGAAGTCCGGGACAGTATTTTCCCCGACGCCGGGGAGGGCGGGCGGAGGGGCTCTGGCGGCCAGCCCGGGCCCCGGAGCTCGAAAAGGAAAAAAGGACCGGGCCCGCGAGAGACGGGGGCCCTGCCGCAGGGGGGGGGGCAGTCCGACCGGGGCTCACCGTGCGGCAGGCCCGGGCGTCGGCAGGGGAAAGCGGGCGAGGAGGCGCGGGGCCGGGTGCCTACGGCCATACCGGACCGAACGCCCCCGATCCCGTCCGATCTCGGAAGGTAAACCGTCCCGGGCCTGGCTAGTACTTGGATGGGTGACCGCCTGGGAATCCCAGGTGCCGTAGGCAGCTTTTCCCGGTCCGAGTCAGCTCTCTCTCCTTTTCTGGGGGGGAAGGAGAGGGGGGGACGGGCCGGAAAGCCCCTCGTCGCTCCTGCCGAGTCGGAGGTCGCGGCCGCAGGTCACGGGTCTGGGCGCCTGGGGTCCGGCTCCCCACCCACCCGGCTTCCTCCGCGGAGGACCCCCCCCGGGGCCACCGAAGCCGCTGGGGGAGACGCCGGGCATGGGGCGGACTGGCCCGGACCCTCCCGGCCGCCGGCCCGCAGGTCCGCCCCGAATCCCCCCCCGCGGCCACCCAGGCCAGGCCTGGCCAGGCGGGACGGACGGCGGGTGTCCAGCGCCCAGCGGCTTCCTCCAGCGGGGACCCACGGACCCCAAAGCCGCAGGGGGAGGCCCCGGGCCTGGGACGGACTCGCTCGGACCCCCTGCGCCCGGCCGCCGGCCCGCGGGACCGCCCCGAATCCCCCCGCGGCCACCCAG